>NW_028278354.1:0-190673 GCF_059751315.1 Micrasema longulum
TATCGACTCCTTGGGTCGGTCCACCCCCATAGAATTCTTACTTTTCTCTGGCGGAGATCGGATTTGTTGTATACCTTGCAGACTCGAGAAAAAATAAAATAGATGTAGAAACACAGAAAAAATGTATATAGGTTTTTATGCTTTCGTTTCTTTGTATATGGGTATATCAACATCGCATACAAATCGCCCTGTCACAGGGTATTGAAAATTGATCGAATTTTGAGTTTATCGAAATTTACAAAAATTGTTTTGGAACGTGAAGTTAAAGAGCTTCAGGCGTAGCCTAGTAGGCGAATTGGTTCAGCCGTATGAATCTCACCCACATAATGAAGGATTCAGCTCTTTTACTTCACACAAGTTAGAAAAAGGAAAAGTTGAAGAAATGTGGATATTTAAACATGAAGAGAAAGGTGAACGTTACACAGTGTGTAAAAAGGTCACTTAAACTAGCCAATATTAGGTCATAAGCCCTGTAAATGCCTAGACTTCCATATCCTTTCTCAAAAATGTTTTTACTCTTTGTTGCAATAAATTTCTTATATTATTTTTGACTATTTTAAAATTTAAGGTACTGCATAAATTATAATATTTAAATGTGTGTGAATATATATGTATGTGTGTGTGGTGAGTGTATGTATCTTTATGAATGCGTTGCAAGTGCCCCGACTCGACACGGATTTTCTAGCGAGTCGGGACAAGTTAAAAGGCATGGGTCGTTCCTAATTGTGTCGCTTTAAACTGTGTCTGCCCCAATACAATGTAACTTTAAATTCCTTGATTTCTATGAAGACGAAGGAAATGTAAAATTTACTAAGTGACATGTAGCCAATTTTACAGTAGAAATAAATGTTTTTTTTAAAATTAATAAAAAAATCTGACATTTGATTTATTATTTTAATTACGTAGAAATCACGCCAATTTTCTTTCATTTGAATTATACACATGAGATTTTTTATTAATAAAAAAAAACACTTTTGGCTCTTCTGTAAAGTTACAACATATTGTTAAGTATTTTTTACCTTTCCTCCGTCAATATTACATAAATCTCTGGGTAGTATATAAATCTCTGGGAGTAAATTTGGGGATACATACATACTTAAAATACTGTTGAATATTTCTTTTTAATCGTGTATTTTGTTTGTAACTTACCTACACTTAATTAATAAATTGGTAGAGGAATCCTATTGTAACAGAGTTTAGGCCGTTTTCACACCACAGATAAAATCCACCAGGAACGATAAAATACAATAGGGTGGAGTGATTTTAACGTTTAATGGTAGGCAAACGCATTTACCGGTACACCGTGAGGCCAACTAATCTCCACTCGCATTTTTGCATTTTTTTTACTATCGAGTAGAAAATAAACTAATCAAAAAAATACATAAATAAAATAAATAAGTAGTACCCACTCTACCGTGCTGTGTGCATTAGTCGGCCTTTAAAACTTAATTTAAAACGATGATTCAACACTAAAATATTTCATAGTCCCTGGACTGGCACCTGAAGCGTTAGACTGATCATCTTTCCTTTGAGTAACAAAAATGATCAAGATACGCTGCGATCGGTGTACCAACGCAGTGCCCTATGCACCATAAGATGCGGAAAGGGAACGTAGTGCATTAGAATGATACATGTAAATCAACCCAAATGCAATTAGAATCCTGGCCCATGTAAACAGTTAATGTTACTATTTTGGCGCCCAACTTGGAGCATATTTTTATTATCTACTGTTTCCATTGGTAACTTTACTACAGGCGCCGTGGTGCAGTTGGTAAGACGGCCAACTATTACACTGGCGCCGCGGGTTCGATTCCCGCCAGTTACAAGAAAAAAATCGTAGAAATATATTTTTCTCAATTGGTCTGGGTGTTGTGGTGTATTTTTCATTACCTCCTTCCATATTCCCTCTATCCCACCTGCTGACAAACCTCGAAACAGAGGCTTAGCTTATTCCTTAAAAAAACAAAAAAAAACATGATTTGCTTTTACTTAATAAGTAATTCAAAGAAGGTGAAAAACTTCTTCAGAGAGGAAATATGGAATTCTAGACATTAAATAATTACGATGTGTCAATTCTTCATTCTTCTTATTGTTTGAACATCTTCATTAGTAAATATTTCGTGGATTTTTGTGAAGTAAAATAGCTTAGATGTAGGTGGTATGTTTATGTTTTTTCTTTGTTTTAGATGCAAAACAATACAGTGGGTTTAATTAATCTTGGCAAACACAAGCCTCTGTTTATTTTTTATTGTCTTGACCAGTGGCAATATAGCGCCGCATCCCAAATTTACTTACAAGTGAACCCCCTCTCCACCCTTATCCGAATATGCCGAAGAGCTACATTATCGCTCCGTCCCTCTTTACCACAACAGACCTTATGCTGGGAAACCGTCCGCTGTCTCTCTCTCATTCTCCTCACGGTTGCTCATCCCCAAAACACATTTTGACAGAAATGGTGTTGGGGAAAAGAGATGAGAGATATGGGGTATTCTGCATTCTTTTTTTTCTTCTTATAATTAATTACAACACTAATGCGTTTTTTAAAAGCCAACAGTTATACAGTTTATTTTATTTTTTTGAACGCAATTATCATAAAAGCATTAAGTACGTCCAAATCTTTGTACACAAAACTGGTTTCGACCCTCATCAATATCAATGTTATCAATGTTATCTATGGCTCTGTAATCCGTAATTTTTTTTTGCCAGTCACATAAAATAACAAGGTTATCGCTCCGTCCCTCTTTACCACAACAGACCTTATGCTGGGAAACCGTCCGCTGTCTCTCTCTCATTCTCCTCACGGTTGCTCATCCCCAAAACACATTTTGACAGAAATGGTGTTGGGGAAAAGAGATGAGAGATATGGGGTATTCTGCATTCTTTTTTTTCTTCTTATAATTAATTACAACACTAATGCGTTTTTTAAAAGCCAACAGTTATACAGTTTATTTTATTTTTTTGAACGCAATTATCATAAAAGCATTAAGTACGTCCAAATCTTTGTACACAAAACTGGTTTCGACCCTCATCAATATCAATGTTATCAATGTTATCTATGGCTCTGTAATCCGTAATTTTTTTTTGCCAGTCACATAAAATAACAAGGTTTTGTTTTCCATTTGTAACAAAGTAAATAATTTTATAATAAATAAAATAAAGCCTCGAAGATACATTAAAAACAAAAATATTATTCATACAGAATACAAAATACAGAAATAAAATTATAAATAAACATGTTTTTAAATAAAATAGTACCAGATCCCTGAACAAGTGTTTTTGAATCGATAATTACTCTCAGGTAAAAAAAATATAATCCTGAAAAAGGAAAGAAATCGAGTGGAAATAAGACCACTTTGAAGTAGAGTAATTATTCTGGGTCGCGATTACAAACGTTATCTTCATCGGTTTATATCGAGACGGTATTTATTATTTTATTTTACTCATTATACTCGTATATATACGGCTTAAGCCAATAACAGCAGTTATATGAAGAAACATACGTAAATGAAATTGAATAAAAATAACATAAAACTCTGTAGCAAAGACAATCGAGTATACAGTAAAATCGATATTCATGTCGAATATGTGTATATTTGAAGGTAATCTGTAAGTAAACATGTTTAGAAACAAAATGTAAAAATATTTTATTTCTTTGTACAGAAAACTTAATTTTACTTTGTTGATAAAATTTTTGTTAAATGTTAACTTCCCATGTAATACGGCCCTGGACCCAAACCTTTGGTGCTGTAATCTAATATAAGTTATAAATTAAAAATAATTGGTTCGCTTACAATTATTTATTTGACCAATTAGCCATTTCACCCTCAAACTGACATCCTCAGGCTGTTAAATATTATATAGCGTACGTAGAGATCATATTTAATACAAAACAAAATATTACCTAAGTGTAGGTACATTCCTTCTTTAAACAGGTTTACCTAGTAAAAGTTTATGTTTTACGCAAAAAATTGTATGGTAACCATTTTAAAAGAAAAATTTTAATTTTTAAAAAACACGTCAAAAGATATACTAAAATATGTTAGTGTTACTAGAGTGGGATATAGTCAAATGGTACATTATTTACTGTAACGGAAGATTTCATTTATAATTTTTTTTTTTTTTATTAATAAATTTCATAAAAGAAACATGTTTTAAAAAAAATTCTTTACATATCTACTTTTACACATCTAGTAAATGTTATCACAGTAACTCTCCAAAAAAGAGACTAACTCTTGTGCTTGGAGAGTGACTTACACTGTTGTAGTTGTTTATTGTTTATTATAAGATTTTATATCATTTTAAATACGAGTACATGAGAAAAAAATAAAAACATAGGATATATAAAGAAAAAACATAAAAAAATTATACATTCACACTAATTAAAATTTAATGTAGTTTTTACACGTGTTAAAAATTTTTATTTAGATTTACTTTAAATTTATTTATTGATATATTCTTTTTAATAGTTTTCAGTTCATTGGGAAGATTATTAAAATTTTTGACCATGACTTGTGTGGAATTTAGAAATTTTAATATTATGTTGGTATCTGAGTGACTTATTCATCGAAAATTATTTTCTTTTTTCTTTTTATATATTTGTATAATATAATTTATTTTATAAAGAGTCTCTACTGTATGAACCTTAAATAATTTAAATAGACTTTCCGTATTGAATGTTGAGGGTTTCTTTAGAATTACTTTAATAATTAACCTTTGTACTATATTAAGAGGGTTTAATATATTGGCGTATGAACCACCTCACCCTACAATACCATATTGTTACAAATATTGTACAATTGAGTAATAAGCTATTTAAAAATATTTATTGTTTTATTGTCAAATACTTACCTACATACAAACCGTGTAAAACTAAATAGGTGCATTAAGGTTAGTTTTCAAAGTCCTATCTTATTATTTATTAAAATTCTATTTTGTTGCTCTCATTTTTAATTCAAAAATTTCTAAACTATTTTTATTTATACTTTTATGTTTTAGGTGTAAAATTTTTACATCTTTTGGTTTGTCAAAATTGTGTTTTTTTTCATATATACCAGGTGCTTGATTGAAAAAAAATCAGGGCCAAAATTATTATTGAGAAAAAAAATATATATGATAAAAAATATTTATATATATAGAGAATAGACCGTATCAGCTCGTGTGTTGGTGTGGATAAACACGTCGGTGTAGTGGTTAGTAGGTGGTGTGAGATCGCGTGGTATGAGAATAGGGCGGCGGGGGCTGGAGGGGGGTATTTCAGTTATTATGAGTATTATTCGGTCTGTGAGTTATACATTATTGTATTACGATGTGTATAAATTTCGACATTGCGTTGTACGGCGGCCCCCACAAACGTGTAGCAAAATAAATTGTAAATATTGTGGGGGCAACTTGGCGCGTGGGGATGACAATTCCATTTGGTTGATGCCTTTTTTGTGTCAGTTGATTTAATTGAAACTGGAAAATGTTTTTTTCCCGCTGTTTACATATTTTAATCGGCGACGCGTTGGTCGTGAACTCCGTGCTTTTTATGGTTGTTAATCATCGTCATCTCCCTATCCGCACCCAGAGACGTATAGGACACTGCATTACCACTACTACTTCTACTACCATCACGCCATATCCCCGTTGGCAGAGAGGAATATGGAATTTCAATTGTAGCGTTTACGGATCGTTTTTGTTCCATAAAAGGTAAAGTGACTATAGTCCTTAAAATATAGCTTGATTAGAATGACATTTGTCAGAAAAAGTGACGACATAACTTTGTAGTAACGTCAAAGGAGTTATTTATATTGACACACGAAAAACCATTCGTATCTGGCGTGTTAATGATTTTTTTTTAACACAATGCTTGACACATAAATCAACATTAATATAAAATCAGCTTACCAACTAAAAAAAAAACTAAAATAAACCTAATTATTAATGACGTTCTTACAAGGTTACATCATTTTGTAAAAAACGTAAGAGATAAGACAAATTGATCAATGTAAATTGATCGAATAAAAAAATAATTCAATTGATGTTGTTAGTGAAAAAAGTATAAATGTCTTATTTTTTGGTAAATAATTGCGTTAAACACACTATAATAGGCTTGTTTTTGCGTTTTTTATATCAATTTTCGGAAACAGAGTTTCATGATTGCATGTAATAACTGATAAAATCGATTTGATCAGTGATCAGTAATTTCCCATCACTAATGAAATTAATTTGACAGCTGTCATTCTAAGCAAGCTATATTTTAAGGACTATAGTCCAACGAATCTGTCGCCAATCGAGGCAAAATGAACAATTGCAGTATAGAACTACCTTTAAAACCAATATTTCACGTCCACCCAGTCAGGAATGGAACCTAGGACCTCAAGTATGGAAGGCGAACGGGGCAATTATGAAGCAAATTTATTTCCTCTCAATTTCCCTTTTCAGGATTTTTACCTGAGAGTATCCAACGAATCGAAAGAACTAATCCGTTTTTACAAAAAAATATCTTATTATTTATATTATCACTTCCTGTGTGGGGCATATGGCCACTACCAGCTGTCTCCACTTAACCCTGTCCTGTGCCAGCTCCTTTGCTTTGTCCCAGGTCAGTTCAGCTTCTCGAAGCTCCGCCGAATACAGTCCGTGGACAGTCGTCGACAAAGGTCTTCCGTATTTCGGGTGCCTAAGACGTCCACGGTTGACAGTTTGTCGCGGATCTGATTCGTGATGACCTGGAGACCCTGAAGAAATTTTATGGAAACTCTAAATGTGCTTTACCTGGAAAACGTAGGCTGAAAATTAAATCACAAACTCCTAAACTTGTATGGCCTGCCATCTGTGAACAAAAGCTTTAAGCAAGCTCATTTATCCCTAGATGCGCAATGTTAAATTATTCCAGAAGATGGCAGTCAACGCAAAATTTTTTTATTGTTGAAAAATGAAGTTTGATTCGTGTTTGAATATTAATTTATAAAGTGTTCTATTTATTCTTATTGATACATCTTTTAAATCAATTTGTCTGGAAGTTTTCAAGATTTAATCGCTTTTTGTACAAAATCGCCACATTAAAGTTTTTGTACAATAGTGAGTTCCGAGTTCCTAAATACTAAATACCTACTTATTACCGATTGTTTTAAAAAGCAGTTGGGTAGAAAAAATACTATTCACGATTATAACGCTTAATAACTTCAAATCGATATGAATTTTACGTACTTTCGTACATCAAATTATGATAGTATTACTTTGAAAACATTTACATTTGCATTAAAAAATAAAATACTTTATAAGCATCACAATATCATAAGTTTTTTTCAAATTTCTTCTTTCAATTTAAAATCTTAGTTTGCTTCATTACTCGTTTGGTTTTAAAAATAATATTACTTTTAAAAAAATATATTATTGTACAAAAAGACAAAATTTATTTGTCAGAAGTGGGATTCGAACCCACGCCCACAGAAGTGGACTGCGACCTGAACGCAGCGCCTTAGACCGCTCGGCCATCCTGACAGCGACGAAACGGCTGTAAAAATAATATTAAACATACTTACAAATTTTATTACTGGAGCTTTTTAAGACGAAAATAGAGGGCACTTGACATTGAATTTGAAATAAAAAAAATTAATAGAAAAATGCCTGATTATGTGGTGAAAGCGTGCAAAAACTGTCCGGATAAAAGGAAAAAGACTTTTCATAAATAAGTCGGTACTTTGGTATTTGTTTGTGATTAAATTCCAAAACTGAAAATTGTTAATATTTAAATATTGTATTTAAGTAGGCATATCCGTTTAAGGTTGAATTCCAAAACATAAAATAAATATTTTTTCATATATGGCATTCTTTTTGCAAACATCAAACTCCGGTCTTCTCACCAACAGAGGGGTGTTCTTATTTAGGAATACGATTTTTAAAAATGTATTGAATTTCATATTATTTAAGTATTACCAAAAATCCAGTAAAAATAAAGAAATGGGTAAAAATTATAGGGAATTTAAGGAATGAATCTGATTGAGATCTACAAAAAACAAATGCTGTTTGTAAACATTCAAAAACAAACTTTTTTTATGCACAAAAAACAACATCTTTCCATTTTTTTGCAAGTGCATTCTCCTTAAATGCAACCATGAGAGATCGATAAATAAACCATTTATGCTCCTTACTTATTTTTTACATACTAGATACGATTTTAATATCTACGAACACGCACAGCGCAAAGATCTTTATTTCTCTGAAAACCGTACGTAAATCGGTTAAGCCGTTTAGGAGGAGTACGGTGACATCGCACGTACAGAGGAATTATATATATAACAAGCGGACCCGACAGACGTTGTCCTGCCCAAACATTAACTTGCCTTCTATTAGCTGGATAAACAAACATTTTTTTCGTAATTAATTACACACGTTATTTATTTTCGACTTTTTTAAGCTATTTATATATTCGTAATAAGGGTTTGTTTTTTTGTTTTATCTCCACGTGTGATTGGCTAAGAGGCCTCATCGTGCTCAAATCAAAATCGTGCAAAAATCACTACTCTAGTACCATAATCCATGGAGAAAATACAGGATATGTGTTAATTAAGAAAATTCAGAGCGCGATTTACCCTGAGCCCTCTAAAATTATGGCACTCAACTCATGCCCAACGCAAATTTAGTCATTATTTAATCCGCTGCCGTGTTTCGACGTGACTTTGGCATTTAATTCGAAACCAAAAGAAAAGAGAGAACTAAGATAGACCAGATCTTGTCTTGAGGTAGTAATTTTATTTTTTTGTCCTAGCTTTGATTTTATTCCTAGTTGTATTTTACTTCATTTGTACCTGTGTTTAGTATAAGAAAATGTGTTTATCATTGTAAGAATGACTGTATAAGTCCGTCAATAAATAAATAATAATAAAAAAAATATTGTATCGTGAAAGCGTGTAAAATCTTTCCGGGTAAAAGGAAAAATACTTTTCATTGATTTTATAGATTGTTACTTGTTTATGGTTGAATTCCAAAACAAAACATTTTTATTATTCAAATATTGGATTTAATTACATAGGTAGGTACCTTGGTACTTTGTGGTTGAATTCCAAAACGTTAAATAATAATTTTTCAAATAAAGAATTATTTTTGCAAATGTCAAACTCTCTCTGTTCATTTTGTGTAAAAGTTCGTTTTTTAAAAATGTCGGTTAAAATTATTAAAGCATTACTAAAAATCCATTAAAAATAAGTTGATATATAGGATTTATGAAATTGTGAGGAAATTAATCAATTCATTATCCATTAAAAATAATTGTTGTTTGTAAACGTAAAAATTCGAACTTTTTTGTTATTCAAAAAAACAACATCCGCCAAATTTTTCAAAATATGCATTTCAGTCGAATGCAACCCTGGAAAATCGATGAAAACACATATATGCTTGTAACTTTTTTCTACTCAACATATTGAAGATATTATTGTTTGTAAACCTTGCGAACGTGAATTAGAAAATTTTGCAAAAAATCGCACGTGAATCTGTGAGGCAATTTTTGAGTTTTTGCGAGACACAACACGGCGAATCATTTTTATATATATGTATAGATAGATAGAAGATAGAAGATAATAATAAACTGCCAGTTTCTACAAAGAGTACGAAATGTGAAACGAATTACCAAAGTACACGTTGTCTAAAAAAAAAGTGTTTTTTTTATTGGCCTACTGCATAACTCTGAGGGACGCGGGGTCTATGCCAATCGAAAGCTCCATTTTTAGGAGTTTGATGCCTGTGGAGCATTTCTCGGGAGCAGACCACGCGTTGTGTGCGAGAATTTGCCAAAAACGTTGATTTTTGGACTGCAGTTTGGAGAAAGTTTTGCCATCATCGTGGTTTGCGGAACATTAAAGTCTTTCCCTCATCAGGAAAAGGGTTCAGAAGTTTGAAGAAACCAATTCAATAATAGATATAAAGTCCGGGCGACCAAGGTCCAAAAAGCGTGGAATGTGTAGATCAGTCCATTTGTGACAATCCGGACTTTTCCATTGGTAATCGAGCAAGTACTTTAAATGTGCCGTTTATAGAGATAACACTTCATACAAATCCGAGCTAAAAAGTCGTCCTCAAAGGAAAGGGAATGACCGGCAGAGGGAGCAAGTATTGTCACGTCATATCACGTCAAGTTTGACAAGCAAAACAAGTAGTACAGTAAAAAACACGGACTGTTTACATCGGTCTACTGTAAGTTCTATTCAGTATGTCGCTCCCTTTCGCACACGCGTCACCTTTGTTAATCGTTTCACACCCGACTAACTGAGCAGGACCGAGACAGGAGATAGCTTCATTAAAATAGCAATTTTAAAAAAATATAAAATAATATTGAAAAACAATTATAATGAAACAAAAAACCTGTCCAGAAGTATAGAAAATATAGATACATAAAATAAGATCAGCAGAAAATAAAGATACAATAAATAAAGAGTTTAAATATAAAAAAGTATTGAAGTAACAGAGACGATGTATTATGATATAAACCGTAAAACAACTATAACACTTAGTGCATTTTAATAATTTTTAAAAAAAGTGACTAAAAAGTATTGATTGTAATCTGTATACAGATAAATGAAATAAATCTATGTTTCCATGTTTGTTTGCTAACATGTGGAGCCGTGGAATAGGTAAGTATTTAGCATAGTTTGAACTATGCAAATCAACAGCAAAAGAAGTATTTTGTCTCCTCCCACGCTGTCTCACATAAAAATTCACACAATTTAAAAGTTCGGGACTTGTCTTGAACATTATTTAATAACTTGGAAAGCAGCACTAAATCTGAAATTTCCCTTCTAAAACTAAAACATATTAATTTGAACTGCTTCATTAAACATTTCTAGTTTAGCTCTTCAATTGGAATGTTTAATTTGAAATTTATAACTCTTAAAAACTTGAGTTAGACCTTCTCCACACATTGTTTAAGATAAAAACATTGCTTACCAGTGAAAGGTTAGACCATCGTTTTTTCTTCGAATTCGATTTCAGATCGATTTGTGCAGTATCTTAGCGTACATATAGGTATTTTAGTAATTGCGAGGAGAAAAGTAGCCAGAGAATGCTCGCAACAGACTAAAGTCCGTTCTATCAAACATATGCCAATTGGCCGCAGGTTGAGGGAACATATTTTGAACGCTCGTGTTTACTCTAGTTATATACCTCAATTGAGAAAAATAAGAATACAGTGTGTTAAAATCATTAAAAACTAGTCAAAAGCGATAGTGCCCGGTATTTAAATTCGTAAAAGGCGGCACTGTGAAAATATGTAAAAAACTATTTATCATCAATGAAATGAAGAATAATTGCCCAAAACGAAGTAGGCATAAAAAAGTCTTAGAAACGAAACAATGAAGTAGGTATTTTTTTAAAATCTGCTAATTACCTCAAAACAAAACGGCTATAGAAATCGAACTGTTTGTAGTGGCACGCACCGCTTCCAAACAACGCCGTCTTTAGTAAGTATTTTAAAAATATATTTGTAGATTTGTAGTTTAGGTATTAGTGGTGCGGAACTCGTTTGGCAAGAACCTGAGTCGTTTGTTTTTAACGATGGAAATCCAGAATAAATTGTTCAGGGTTGTTATATGTGTGTCATTCACACTCTTTTCCGACGTTTCAGATAGCATTATAGCGTCCATAATCAGGATTTATGTTGTATCACATTACAGCGCCCAACCAGTCGTTGTGCATCTGAATGGACGTGAAAATCTAAGAAATTTAACCAATATTCATTTGAAACAAAATAAACCAGTCGTTGTACTGTCCATTAATTAGAATTTGTCGGGGTCACCAGAATCGGGTTGTGGTCCTGTGGCTAGTTTCGGGGACTCATGGATCAGATATCAATTTTTAATGTTGATTTATTTATATCTCGTTAAAAATGGCCCCCAAAATTGAAATATTCGGATAAATCATAAGAATATACATGAAAATATTTCTTTAAATCTTAAAAGACTGTGGTAAATAATCCCTTTGCGCGCGGTGATGTAACATCGTGTTACCACTAGTAAAAGACGGTATATTCTAAAGTTCAGACATTTGAAAAAAATTAAAAACATGGAGACATACTGCTTAATAATTCCTTTTCCATAATTAATGCGAATAAACATATAATTAAGCCCTGTTTTAGCAAAATTAATTAAAAACCACAAATACGCCGCTCATGTTACGCGCGTGCGTCCCCCATCATTGTCATCAACCGACTGAAGACTAAATCTGTTCTAGACGACAGCCGCCGCAGAAAAGCGTTTCTATCTTCCTTGATATGACTTTTATCTTCGTGCTATCTCTTGTATAAGGTATCTGTATAGATGTGTTGCTGAATTAGCGGACATTCATTCTTCGCGTAGAAAGGATAAATATTTTTTGTATTAACATTTAGCATAAATACAAATGTTACTTTCCATTTGAGGATGTCCATTTGAGGATTACAAAAAATATGAATTCACATTTTTTTTAAATAAGAGAGATATATCAAGTCTTGTGTCCTTTGTCGACTAGTGTGACATCACAGCCACACAAGAGTTAAAACGAAAAAAAGAAACAAAATTTATTTGTCATTGTACTGTCCATTAGATCACGTCGGGGTCACCAGAGGTCAAACAAAATAATCAAACAAACCATCACGCCGTTTCCCCGTAAGGATAGACAGAGAGAATAGAACGCCACATCACTCTATCTTTGCATACAGATCTCGCTTCCTCTACATCTTCTCGTCTCATACAAGCGCGCCGATTATTACGACTTTTAACATCTCCATCTTCAAGTATTTGTTGGATTTGGTCATGCCATGTCTTTATTGATCTTCCTCTATTTCTGCATCCATCAACATTCGCATCGTTAATATTTTTAGCCGTTCTTTCGCTGCCCATTCGCTCTACATGTCCAAACCAACGCAAAACTCCTGACTTGATTTTGTCGATAATGCTTATCTTAGCCTTACATAATGTACGGATCTCAGCATCTGTGCATCTATCGTACATAGTTTTACCACACATTCGCCTGAGAAGTTGCATTTCGACAGCATTCTGCCTACTTTCATCCCTGTCTTTCGAAGTCCATAATTCGCTCCCATACATCAGGGTCGAGACCAGGATTCCATTGTAAACTGCTGATTTTTCCCCTTGCGACAAATCACCAGAGGTCGATTTTCTAAATAACCTATCTGTCACATAATTAATTAATAAGTCATTTTCTTTTGGAAACAAATCATGTTTCTGTACGATCCAATTTCAATTTGGACACCATTCTCTTTAAACACTCCCTTTTCGTTAATTTACTTTTATCTTCCTGACTTGATTGGTTTCTTGGTGTAATTCTGAGTTATTTATAGCCCCTTTTATCAAGAAAATTGTTTTTTTATCTGTATATTTTTGAAAATAAAATTAATATTGACTGTTATTCTTGCGCAGGCAACTACGCAAATATATAATGAGTTTGTTTATAAGGATTGCAGAAAATAAGGAAAAAACTCGTTTTTAAAACACTTTATTGCTTGTATTATGCCAAAAACCTGTTTACATTATGTGTGTCCGGATAACATTGTTGAATGGTACGTTTGAGTCAAATCTAGGTCTGATCCCTAGAATTTTCTGCCAAGTCCTGAATTCATGGTTCTCAGAAGTATATTAGGATATTCACCGCAGAAGCTGACGAAATCATCCGTATCCAGCGTCCAAACTAGGACTCCTGCCAGTTTTTGCTCGACGACATATTTAGACTGAAAATAAAAAACCTTTAACATACTGTGTGAAAAACTCCCTCGAGTCACAATACAGTAACCTGAAGATACCTTAATAGGTAACGTGAGGTTAGAAAATGATGGCCTGATAATCACTGTCTCTTTTCGTCTAATTGGAATAATACGCGTGTCTTGCTAAGTTATCTAATTAGATTACATCTCTTGCTCTCAAATGAATGTGTTAAATATTTTTCTCGGGGTACTCGATATTTTGTCAGTTTCGGAGATGCTGGTGGACAAAATGTTTCATTTAAAATTATTTAATATACCTAAACACGTATTTTTTTTCTTGTAGAAAAAATAAACAAATATTAATGAATGGGTTGCAGTTTTTTTTTAAATGACGCAGCGTGTTGCCCGTATGAAGTTTTGGCATTTTCGTAATTTAAAAGCATGGATAATACAGAATTAATATGTGTGAGTATGAACAATCGTTCAAAAATGTTGATAATAAGCAGTTTACGATAATTAAATAAAATTTTCATGTTAGAGGGGGTGTTTTAAATCCTAATATATTTACTTCTTTAGGAGTGAAATCCAGCTATGTCCACAAACATTTAGACATATCGTTAGCCCCAAGCAACAGTGAGATAAACCCGAAATTTCACATTTTGAGATTCACATGCAGATATGTGAATTAATTAAATAAATACATGTTTCCAAAATATAAAATATTGAAGTTAGAAAGTTAACCTATGTGAAAATACAGTATTCATAATCTACCTCAAATAATTTAATTCAGTCAGACCTTTTGCACACCTCAAAGTCCGATTATCTCAAAGCATGTTCTTCAGAGATACCTCACTGTTGCTTTGGGCTAGCGATATTCAAAATATTATTTAATTTAACATCATTTTTTACTAGATATTTACCTAGAATTTTAAATGAAGGTTTATTAGGTGGAGACAAGAGAGTTAGAATATGAGTAGGGGATGGGATGTTAACATCTGAGAGGTTAGATAGGAAATCAGGATTAAAATAATTTATGGGGCATTAAAAAAAAACACAGGTAAAGTCTTCTTTTTCAAGCTGACATTCGCACATAGCAGAGTCACGGACATGGATTCCGAACAGGTGAGATCCATTGCAGCAGTGCTCAATACGCATTCTGCAAATTAAGGATGTCTAAAAGATTACACACGCGTATACTTCTTCTTCTTCTCTGGTCTCAATCCTGGGATTGGCTGGCAGCAATTACATTCATTCTTCTCCTCCGTTCCTCCCTGTCTTGTGCGGCTCTTTTAAACTCAGCATATGATGAGCAGCGCACGTCCTCTAATAGGTCCTCCAGGTACTCTCGGCGTGGGCTTCCCCTAGAATTGGTCCCCTCGGTCATCCCCTCCATTATGACATGCAGGAGGCCTTCTTGACGTATTACATGGCCGATCCATCTCGCTCGCCTTTCGGACAAGGTCCTGAGCAGGTTCCTTCCACCTTCGATTCTTTGGAGAACCTCCTCATTTGTAATGTGGTCTCTCCAGGAAAATCCTTGTAGTCTTCTATAGGACCACATCTCAAAAGCCTCTAGTCTCCGTTTATCTCTTTGGGGATAGGCAGCATGTCTCGCAGCCATACATCAAGATACTCCATACATAAGTCTTGATTAGGAGTATTCTTAGTTTTAGGTCTATATTATTTGATTCAATTATTTTTGACCTTTTATTAAATGCAAGTCTAGCTTCATGTATACGGCTGTCGGCCTCGCTCTTAGACCGACCGTCCCACGTTATTTTGCTCCCGAGGTAGACAAACTCCTTGGTGTTCTTTAGTGGTATTCCCGACATCACTACTCTCATCTGGTGTTGCATTCGGCCTACAGTAAGTAGCTTTGTTTTGTCTTTATTTATCTTCATACTGGAGTTATTTTGAAGAATGCTTTCCATAGTTGTTAAGGCCTCTTGCAGTTCTTGCGTATACTTATGACTGCGATAACTTAAGCATGTTCATTATTGTTCATTGTAATTGCTCAAATGCTGAGCATGTTTTTAAGCACGGCGATAGTTGTTTGTGATTAAGCTACAGAATCTCCCAGATTGTATATGTGTGTGGTGTGGTGTCGGTGAGGTATCACACCCGTAGGCAACACAGCTAGAAGCGCCGGCAAGGTGATCCATGATCACTCGCTCAAATATTTTTACATTCTCTCGAATGACAATGGACCACCCCGCTATCGCCACTCACCATATCTCGCACAAGTACAATTAACATGTGTTTTAGTAATAAATTTAAATTATGGTACAGAAAATAAAATAAGAGTAACGAAAATAATACTACCTTCAAAAAAACCGTACTCTCGTCTTCAAATGACGCCCATTGATCTCCTTTAGTGGCGTAACTGCTGGCATATATTCCATCATTGGAAACCACGTGCCACTTCTCTTCTGCCGTAATTTCACAAATCTCATAGTACGCGAAGAAACCTGAAAATATAATTAAAAAATCCAATAAAAAGAAATAAATGGGTAGAAATTATAAGGAATTTAAGGAAAGAATCTGATTGAAATCCACAAAAAACAAATGCTGTTTGTAAACATTCAAAAATAAACTTTTTTTTATGCACAAAAAACAACATCTTTCCATTTTTTGTAAGTGCATTCTCCTCAAATGCAACTATGAGAGATAGATAAATAAACCATTAATGCTCCTTACTTATTTTTTACATACTAGATACGATTTTAATATCTACGAACACGCACAGCGCTAAGATCTATATTTCTCTGAAAACCGCACGTAAATCAGTTAAGCCGTTTAGAGTACGGTGACATCACACGTACAGAGGAATTATATATATAAACTGTGTGACCAATATTCAAAAGTAGATATATTTTTGATAATATGTATTACATTTACATTTTTAGTAATATTATAAGATTTGTATGATTTGTTATATTATTTTATGTATAATTTTTATGAGACAACATTAACAATAACAATATTATGTGAGAGCCTCTAATTGGACTTTATGATATGTATTTATAATATAATTGTCTGTTGGCTTTCCAATGAAATCAAATAAAATTAATAAATATGACTATTTTTATTTATTTTTTATTTCTCAGTTATTAGCGTTATCACCCTGCCACTTTTACATGTCACAGACCAGTTCGTTATAATCATTCAATAAATAACATGTCGTTTTTTGTAAAGGATAAAAGCAAAAATTTTTTATAACCGCAATCAATCTCTTTTCCGAAAAAATACATAAATAAAATCCTCACGAATATTAAAAACATTTGATTAGTAAACATATTAATGTTGCTAATTTAATTATTTTGACATTCCATTGGGCGGGACATTCACCTAGCGCGAAATTAAGAGGAAATATCATTGAAATTGATCGTTTATACAAGTTTTAAAGTTGAACTTGAACTGCATAGAATGAACTATTCACGATTTTATACTTGTGGGCTTGTATTCATGATTTTAGCATATTGTGATAAGGTTATTTGCCTACGAATTACGCGAATTAGTGCGCTAACGGTTTCGTCAGTTCTTTGGAAATTATTTTATTGCGTGATTTGGCAAATGCAAAGTTTTAACGTAATTTTATTCTGATACGGAAGTTGTTAAGAGATTCAGCGCTGGTTTAGGTTGTTTAAACCGACGGAATGTGGTTCTAGAGCTTTCTGTTAACAAATAGATGAACCTTCCTTGCAGTATGGTAACCCCTATATGTTTATTTTTACGATTGGAAATTACAGGATTCACTGTGAAAATGTATTCCTATGGAATACTGCTTTTGCTGTACCACCAAGGGTTCGTATCGGGACACGATCAAAATAATTTCTGATTAACGGATCGTTTTTTTTTTTAAATAAAAAGTAATATTTAGGTTTTTGGGATTTACCCAAATATTTAACTTTGAGGGCCATTTTCGACGATTTGTAAATAACTCGCTAATAGAAAATGGAATCGAGTTGTGGTAGAGAGAAATTCGAACCTATAAAAAGGTTATTGTTCCTTCTTGCCCTTTCCTAAGAGGAATCGCAGTCTGACTCTTCTTCATACAAACGTAATATCGTATTTATTCCATTTTTTTTTTACGAAATATATATATATATATATATTAAATAAATATAAAGTTACAACTAAGTTAACAAAAAGAGAAAAATAATAAAGCAAAAGTACAGACACCAAAAACAAAACGAAGTACCTCACCAAAAAAGAGGCAACCTCTTGTGCTTGCTGTGGGATTATAGTATTAATAATTTAAGTACAAAATATATATATATATATCAAAAAATAAATGAAGGTACCTATTTAGAACATTTTTTTCAAATGCGCATGCGTGCGCACGCATGTATAATTATACACACACATACACGCACACTCACTCACACGCATATACGCATATACGCATATACCCACATACATACTATAACATGGTGAAAAAAAAAATAAGGTGTTCAAGTTGCTTAACAAAAGAACTTCAAGTACTGTAGAAAAAATATTAAAAAAATATAAGAAATTTAAAAAAAAAACATATTTCATCAATTTTAAAATAAAACAATTAAATGTTAATAAGCCACATTTAATTAAGGAGTTTGATGGACAAATATTTTTACGTTTAGCTTGAATTTTGTAAAGACATTGATAATTTTTATTTCGTCGGTCAAATTGTTATAGAAATTTATTTCCTAATATACCTACATAACTTTTTTCAAAATGTTAAGGATTAAATTTTGACATTTTAAAATTATATTGAAATATGGATGTTTATCGTTGGTTCATCTAAATCGTTTTGCTTTTTGATCAATTGTTTCTTAATCATCCAAAAACCCATAAAAGTGCCCAGTTTTATCTGCCGTCTTCAGACGTACGGTATACAAATACGATCAGTAGTATTAAAAAACGGAAAAACAATTCAGAAAATTTCATTTCGATCTAAAAATAAAACAGGTTCAGTTTTGCGGTGCAGGAAACGGGACAACGAAACCTCGATTTTGTCGATTTTAGTTAGGCATAATTAGTCCGACGTGTAGTAGTCTTTTTCACGAAATATCGGGGAGGCGTCTGTGAGAGAGTGACAGAAAAGTTATATTAAAATACCTATTCATCAAATTTCTGTGCACCGCATTTTCTCTTAACACTTTGTTTCCCGGAGCCGTGTAAACACGTGATTATATAACCACGCGTTGTGTCCCGGTCCCGTGGTTTACCAGCTGTCTTAAAAGGTGCATTTTATTGACATCTAGTGACTTTTATTAGTACTTTTTCGCAGCTGGTAAACCACCACGCTGGGACACAACGCATGGATATTATAATCACGTGTTTACACGGCTCCGGGATACAAAGCACAAAAAAGTAATGAGACCCTGTATATGTGCGAACATTGCAATGTGGCTCTTCATAAAGGCCAATGTTGGCAAAACTATGTTGGCAAAAATGACTTATTAAATTGATTTAAATGAATTATGAGAAATTTCAAATGATTTAACCCAGTATTTTCACCATTATGACACTTTTAAGAAACTCTTCACAAAGCATGAAATTTCACAAAAATGGGCAGGGCACAGGGTAAATTCTATGTGTATTCGGCCGGTGTTCAAAATGTTAACACTTACAGTAAAGAGTTAGTCAGACATTTAGCTTTGTTACAGAAAACTCGCTAAGAACACGTATTTGCAACTCTATTCCCAATGCACGAATGAACGCGGTGTTTTTTTGTGATAAACCTAGATGTGCATTTTTTCTACGCTTACAACCCCGATTATTGTGAAAACAAATATAAATTTACTTACCATCTATTTGTGTAAAAGGACCTCGCTTGCCGGGTCCTTTTGCGAGCATTCCGATGCCATTTTTCGAGGAGTCTAAATTAGGAGCAGCGAGGGTATATGACCTTCCGGTGGTTTGAATGCCCAAAACGAGTTTAGACGCTGGACATCCAAGATCTAACCATTTCTTCACACTCTCAGTCTAAAGCGATAAGCAAATGAAACGAATAATTGTAAGGGTAAATATACATAATATTATATACATGTGATTTGAAAAACATCAATTCTTAAAATATGCTTTTTGCAAGAGTATTTTTTTATTTTATTAGTCTATACGTAAAGCGTTTTATTTGGTTTTATCCAACAAAATAAAAAAAATAAAAAATAAATTATTATACCATTTTGAAGTCTTTCAAAAACCTTTTAGAATTTACGTTTTTCGAATGTATTATTATGTTTAAAAAGGAAAATAATAGATGTTTCTACTTTTCAAAACTCAATCCATAATTCTTTGAAATATTATATCAAATTTTCTTTTATTGTCCTATATTATCCTACCGGTTTAAATATTTAAAAAATACGGCATACGAGCCTTTCACATTATAATATATGGATAGCAAAATTATAAAATAGAAAAACGTGAGAAAATAATTTAACTGTGCACATTTTGTCAGTATTATTTAAATTTAATCTAACTTTAGATCTTAATTTATTGCAACAAAGAGGGAAAACATTTTTTAGTAGAGATATGGAAGTCTAGAAATTATTTATTTATATATTTAACAGAAACAAACAGTCGACAATGATATAAAAACATTAAAAAAATACAGTTTAAAGACAGACCAGCGAAGTTTCTAAATAAAAATCATACTCATTAAATTGTGGTACATCAAAAGGGTGTGTTTGTGTGTATTTGTGTGAGAGTAAGTGTAGAACTGTGTTTGTGTGTTTTTGTGTGAAACTAAGTGTTCAAGTATGTGTAAGCGTGAGTGTGATTAAATAGCAAGTGGGAGCGTATCGCAGCCAGAAAGAATGAGTCTTTATTTGTTTTTAAATAAATTAAGGGCATATTAAATACATCAATACGTATCCGTGATCAGGCACATATGTGGTTCAGTTTATATCTTAATGAAAGAGAATATGCAGTTGTGTTCAAGGGTAATAGCTCATCCAACTTTAAGGTGTCTACTGGAGTACCCCAAGGATCAGTACTCGGACCACTCTTCTATCTCCTGTATACCAAAGATATAGAGAATATTATCGAAGAATGTGGATTGTGGTCTCACTGCTATGCAGATGATACGCAGATTTATTTTTATTGTAAACCGAGCGAGAGAAATGTGCTTGTTGATTTGATTAATGGATGCATTGAGAAAATAGGAAAATGGATGGCTGAAAATAAACTAACACTTAATCTATCTAAAACGAAACAGCTATGGATGGCTTCAGCCAAACAGAATTTGATTCAGGATACGGCACTACCCGATGTGAGGAGTACCGCTTTACCCACCGTTAAACTACTGGGAGTCATCCTTAATTCTGACCTTTCTCTTGACGCTCAAATTAGAAGAACGATAAGTTCATGCTTTTACCAGCTGAGACAGATTAAATGCATACGCAAAAATTTGCCAATTTATGCCGCCCGTCAATTAATGAATGCGTTTGTAGTGTCTAGAGTCGATTATTGTAATGGTATCTACGCAGGGCTGCCGATGAATAAAATGACTCGCCTACAGGCTGTATTAAATGCCGCAGCGAGACTTATTTTTGGAATCTCTAAATTCAGTCGTATCACTCCACTACTTCGGGAATTGCACTGGATACGTTTTCCACGGAGGGTGGAATACAAACTCTGTTGGCTTATGTATAAGTCACTGCACAGCTCGGCTCCAGAATATCTAAGGGAGCTCTGCATTCCAGATGAACTAGCTGACAGAAGTCTTACGCTTAGATCAGCTACATCTACGCCGAAAGGAAAAGTTATTGTACTTCTACGCAAACAGCGCACTAAATTCGGCGAACGTGCATTTGCGGTCGCAGGCCCTACGGCATGGAATGCTCTCCCAGCAGAAATCCGAAACTGTGAGAGTAAAGTGATGTTTCGGAAGAAACTTAAAACCCACTTGTTCTCTAAATCATTTGAATAAATTCTTAGCATGTGTTGGAAAAGTAGTATGAAAAAGTACATTATTTTTCTTAAATTAAAAAGTTAAAGTTATAAAAGTTATTTATATCTTTACATAATCACTTTGTAAAGCGCCCTTGAGGTATTATATAATGAAAATGGCGCTATATAAGTTATCCATAATTATTATTATTATTATAAGGCGTTGCTTTCGGAAACTGCACTTATAAACCAGTAATTTAATTTCAAATATCCAAATAAAGATAGATATAAAAATTAAGTTGGTGAAAGATCCAGTTTTGAAATTACTCTTACCACTGATCCGGAATTGGAATCTCCATCCACTCTTCTAAGAGGTGCCATAAACGAGGTATAGTTTTGCTGATGGTAGTCGTAAGTCATCAGGAGAACATAGTCTACCAATTCTGCAATACTCTTAACATCATAAGATTCTTCAGTCAGTTTAGTGGCAGCTCCTACTGCGACGGATAACAACTTGTTTCTAGGCGTAAGTCGCTTTTTTAGTTCACCCAATAGAGCTACGTAGTTTTGCTTATCAATACCAATACCACCTCTCTAAAAATAAAATAGACAAATACTTTAGATGACATATTTTACAATGTTTACAAAGGTAATATTAATATTTACAAATAAGTTATTAATTAAAAATACTCGGTACACTTCCACTTATTTGTTTGACCAATTACGAAGGTTTACAATGGTCTTTCGTTACTTCTATGATACTTATTATGTATTTATTTATTTTATCAATAAACAGTGGTGCATCTTAAACCAGAAAAAAATGAAGATAAATGACAACAGAGCTTTGGTAAAACATTTAACACATCAAGACGACAATAAAAAGGTAGCTTGTTCATATTCGAATCAACTTTTTTAGGTGTATTTTTCGTAATTAACCCAGAATAAATTGATATTTATTTATCAACTTTAATATTACAGTAATCAAAAGACAAAACCACTTTGTCAATGAGCTTTTAATAATAAAATAAATTAAATAATAATGCTTTGTGATATGATCGTGGTATCGATAGAAACTTAAATGTGTTAATTTATCGAAGCTAATTCACACTTACTAAGCTCAGAACGCAGAGAGCCTTAACGGAAAATTGGAGGATCCTGGTTGAAAGGCCCCGAGCGGAGAGAATATAAGAGATCAATTAAATTAGCGAGCTTTTTCTATGTACAAATGAACAACCTATCCTCGTCCCCCATCCCCCTATCTATGAATACTGAATGGACCTTCTCGCTACTATCCGTGGCCTGTTATAGGTCATGTCAGAATATACAGATCAGATAACTTCCGAAAATAATTTCAAGGCTTTTAAAAAGTCGCAATTATTTCGGCGAATTGATTATATCCAATCAATTTAATCCCAGTCGGTGAAAAATTCACTTAACTCAATCCATCAAAGTAGATATTGTGTACTTCTACGTTACCTTCTAGAGGGTATTGTGTACTAGAGGGCAGCTTTTCTCGTTCGGCAAAGAGCAGTTTTCACTTGTATATGGGCACAGACAAGTAGTCAGATGCATTGTGCGGTATGTGGTGGACAAGTTGCATAATTACCTGTGCAGGGTATTCCCAGTCAAAATCAATTCCATCGAATCCATAGAAAACTATGAATCTCAGGAGATGGTCAGCAAATGTGGCTCTGCTTTCTGCTGTTTCTGCCATCTAAACATCATAATAGAATATGTTATTACCTTAATTTGAACAATATTATTCAATGGTATAGAGGATGTATTTGATAATGTGGAGATATTGCTGTTGGCCGATGAAATGAAGATTTTTAATTATATTAATTTTTAAAAAAAATGTTTTAAATTTTATTTATAAACCCTTACAGATTACATACATTTGATAAAATATTAATTTTTTCAAATTGTACAATTATAAGTCATTAATATATTAAATATATAATAGTGGACCCAAAAAAGATCCTTGTGGTACTCCAAAATTTAATCTTTGTTTTTGACTTTTTATCATTTATATTAGTATATTGCTTCCGATTTGTTAAGTATGACTTAAGTAGTTTACATTCTTGAAATTAAACTCCAATGTCTCTTTTTTATCGTGGTTTTAACATGTTCCGTAACGAAACCTTTCAAATTATAATTAGGTACTATAAATGTTATCAATACTATAAATGACTATGTGACTCTGCAACGTCATTTAAAATGTTCCAGTGGCCCCGCTAATAAGCTACAATTAAATATTAAAAAATGCTGGATAGGTAATGAGATATTTTAGAATAAAATATCCTATATTATTTTATTATCTGATGAGGTTCGTGAAACGGGTGTCGTTTTCGATCAAAAATTATCCTTCATTAGTCACATAAACAACATGACTAGTAATTCACTGAAAATTTTAGGCTTCATCTTACGTGGTGACTAAGGAATTCAAAAACAGCACTACAATACAGACTCCTCACTACAATTGTCACCAACATTCTCTGGAAAGAGAACGAAAAAAAATCTTAAGGTTCATAAACTTTAAACTTGGAATCAGTCATGAACTTTTCAGTTATGACATTTTATTGAAAATATTTAATTTGTTAAAACTGAACGATAGAAGAAAAATTATAGACCTATTGAATTTATTCAAAATTGTCAATTCAATGTGGGATTGTCCAGAACTGTTATCTCTCATAATATTCAGAGTGCCTGGAAGGGGTTCTGGGTTTAGGAGTTACATTAATTTAAATTAGTTCAGGTCCTGGATTCAGGAATTACTGGAAGGTGCCACCATTTTGTTGCAACGATTCACGGACAGTGTATATTTGTAATGCCGTATTAAACAGACTACATGAACTCGGCAATAGTTATTTCCACGTATCGGATATATTTCGTCATCATTCTCTTTCCGCACCTAATGATGCATAGGGCACTGCATTGGTACACCAATCGCAGCGTATATTAATCATTTATTTTTTTTGGTACATGAAAGTAGGATGATCAGTCTAACGTTTCAGATACCAGTCCAGAGACAATGAAATATTACATTGTTAACACACCATTTTAAATAAATATTTCAAATCAATCATGTCAGGAATCGAACCCGAGACCTCTTGCGTGGCAGGCAAACGTGCTAACCATTATACCACGAGGCCGACGGATATATTTAGTGTACGGTATTCCTATAGAAGAAACCTTTAGACCTTTTTCAAAGATGGCGAATGGTAATTAAACTGTCAGTATAATTATTATATGAAACAGTACTTCATGATTGTCTTGTTACATATTTAAATACCTAGAATATGCGACCAATATAACAATATATTTACCGAGGCTGATATATTTTGTGACGATGTATGTAAATTTTGGTCAAAAATTATAGAAATTTTGAGAGAAGCAGATATTTAACTTTATTATTACCAACATATTTTTTCATTTCGTTTCTTTTACATTTATTAAATTGAACATAATTTCAATTATTGTATTAAATGCAAACAATTTTTTTGGTGTGTGCATGAGTTTCTTATACACTAATATACAAAGATATTGGCAATATTTGTGTACATACTGTTTGTTCACCAAATAAAATAAATAAATTAATTAATTATTTAAAATATTTTATTATTTAATTTGATTTTACATTTATTTTCAAATTGTTTTAAATTTTTAGGTTTTTTTTAATTTTTTTTTGTTTAGTAGCATAATTATACATTTTTATAATATAAAAAAAATTTCACTCAAAAAATTTTTTACTAAAACTAAAATCCCACCAAGCCACTTTTTGTAGCTTGTTGGTGAAGATTATATTTATACTGACTTAATAATATTATTTACATTTATAAAAACAATGAATAACTGATAAAAATTAACAGCCGGAAAGATCAGAATAAACATGTTTATACAAATAAAAATATATAAATGTATTTTTTAAATACAAGAAAATATATGAAAAATTAAAATATTTACACCTAAGCTACTATTCATATATAAACTCTTAATCGAGTAGCCACTCTCTTATTTTGCTCTTGTTACGATGTGAGTTAAATTTAAGTTCTTTTAGTAATAAATTGAAAATTCTAGGTACCAAATATTTGAGAGTTCTATTTCCATATTTATTATATTTTAATTTTTGTTTCTAAATCTTGGATAAAACGTAATGTCTGTTTTAAAAAAATAGTAATGAAACAAAGTATGTTCGTATTATAAGTTTTGTAAAAGACAGCTTTGCCGTATATGTTTATAAAACAAATAAAATATTTTGTTTACTTTTTCCACTTAAATTATTAATGGTTAAATTTGCTTAATAATGTATAATGTTTTCAAACTTACTACAGAATATTTCTCTGACCCCTCATTCCAGCCACCTATTGAGAGAATCACTTTGATGCAAGGATTCATCTCCTTGAGCATCCTGAAATGATAGTACTGCTCGAACCTTCCACTCCCCGGCAGATCGTTGGCCGGGTCCAATGGGATGACGATTCCGTCGATCCCCACCCCCGCGAAGCTGTACACGAAGTGGGTGCAGAGATCGGTGTCAATGTTGCTGATGTTGAAGAATCCATAACTCGGTCTGTAGATGGCCCAGCTTTCGTAATAGCAGAATATAACATGGTCTAGAATACAGATTCATATTTGGAACAATGACAAATTGCTAGTGACTCTCACACAGACACATATAATAAAATATAAATAGGCCAGTAATCGTTTATGTTATAATTATTCAGGCTAACGTGATGCTATCGTATATACGAGGTGTGTTCAGAAAATAACTAGAATTTTATGATTTCGCGGGTTTGAAGAGTCCGATTGTAATTTTTTTTTAAATTATCTACATGCCCCTGAAGTATGCTAAGATTTTTGGCAGTATTCCTTGTTTACTTAGTCTGTGGCAGCCGCTAAGGTTAGACGTGCTCGGCGTGCTCAGCGTACTCGGCGTGCTCGGCGATTTTCGTCTTGGCGATCCAGAATACCTCCACTGGGACGATTAAACCTTGGTTTCGACGTCATATCCGTAAACCCATGTTTCGTCACCTGTTATAACACGTTTCAAAGACTCTGCACCCTCGTTGATTTTATTTAGGGACACCTGAGCAACTTCCATTTCCCGCTGTTTTTATTCGAAATTCAACAATTTTGGAACAAATTTTGCTGCCACACGTTTTATACCCAAAATATTCAACAAAAATTTCATGGCATAAGCCAATTGATAAACGACTTCTCTGATTATGATTCGGCGATCGTTCATAACCATTTCATTAAATTTTTCCACGTTTTCATCGGTGGTTTACATGCTGGGGCGTCCGTTTCAGTTCTTTTACTTCAATAGATAAGAGAAATGCCAAAAAGTGGATGTTAAAAACATAGGCAGAATGGTGAATGTTACACAGTGAGTAAAGTGGCCACTCGAACCAGCCAATGATGGGTCATAAGCCGTATGGATGCGTAGACTTCTATATTCCGTTCTCTAAAATTTTCTTCATATTTGTTGTAATATGTTTAAACAGAGAAGACTTTAATATACAGCGAGCAATTACAAAATGTTAAGACATTTTGAAACACTACGTATTAATATTCGGTTGTTGTCAACTCATAATTTGATTAGTATGCGAGTACCTACATAATATACATCATTCTACTGGGAGCTGGGGTCAATCACTGACTAATAATTTAACCGCGAATTCACCTGTGCTACGGATGAATGTACTACAAAACTATAACACATCGACGTCTCTTGTAACTTTTAAACATTGTACAGCAGGCTTATTCTGTCACAATTTCGTTTCGTAAGTTCGCTCGTTCGTCATATATTCGTATCATTCAAACGCAATCAAAAGTATATTTTGCGCTCGTTCCCTCTTATACAATACGAATCAATTTACGAAACAAATTAATTACCGCATGAGGCTACATGTTCCCTATCAAACAGAAATTAATATTATGTTTTTACTGTACTACTTATTTTATTGTGTACTAGCTGTTTCAAACTTCTGCAATGAATTAATTACTTTTTTTTAAAAATGCAAAATCTTTTACAGAATATTTTACATTTTCTTTCTTATGTTACACAAAAATCATAACTGTCCATAATTTATTATAGGAGCAAAAATTCATTAACATTTTCTTGTATACCCACGAACGGGCCATGCCTTTGTGGGATTTTTTGTTTACAATTAATATGTATTTCATTACTTTGTAATTATGCTTTATTTTTTGAATACTCTGTTTTATCACTTATGTTTATTGTAAAAAACAAAAAAAAAATAATCCGTATTTAAAAAAAATCATTCTTTTAAAAACAAATATTTAGTTACACAAAATACCAATTAAGTTTTCATAAATTATGTAAATGTGACAAAAAAACTTAAGTAAGAATAGAATAATCATTAACATTTACGTTTTCCATGGAGGAAATTACTGGTAATTAATAAAAATACCAAATGCACACTCTATAGTCATCCACGCACACATATATGAACGTTTACAGTATACACATATACGTCACACGTGCATATGCTCATTGCCATGCATATAAAAATCATTCGCAAACATATGCATTAAATGCGGTACATTCTCGTATTATACAAATTTTAAACCACTCAATATACATTCAGCAACTATCCCAAATAATCAACTCCATGAATAAATTTTCCGTATAAATGCAACTTGAAGTTAAAAATGTCTACATTAATACTGAGTCCATTATAATTTTTACATGTACGTCTAATAAATAAATTTAAGATATACCATAATTGTTTTTGCAATTTGGTAAATAAAATTGTAAGCACTATTTTATCTAAAAATTTTATTTGACTATCTAATTTTTTATTTTTTAAGTCTTATAAAACATTTTCCCTCTTTTACTCAATTTCTTTATATATACTTTTACTATATTATTTTTTTAATTCCTTGATACTGTATATCTGTTATTTCATGTTTTTTATGTACCCATGTTTTATAGCATGTATGTCTATTTAAGCCTTATGGGCGTGAAAAAACTGAAAAAGAAAAAATATTTTTTATTGCTTTTGAGCTGCTTCTTTTTTGAGATTTTTTTAAAGAAAAAGAACTAACTAGAATCCTAATTATCCATCCGCTCTGTAGCTGCAAGACGTGCTAGGATATTTATTTAATGTACAGCGCCCTTAAGGTGATTTTCACAAAAATGGCACGATGTAAATTATCCAACCATAATAATAATAATGAAAATATATATTAATACTTTTCACAAAAAAAAAACATTTTCCAATCACTTTAATTTCCTACCTTCTTTAGGGCAGGATTCCTGTGCAGAAACTCTTCCTAGTAAAAAAATTGATGCAAAGACGCAAAATAAAGTAAACTTATTTGATAATTCCATGGTCAATAGCAAGTACAGATACAAAACTAAACCATTAACCATTAAGTATCTTCGTTTTAAATATGAAATTAATAATCCCGCAATTTAGATAGACAGTACCTTATCGATAATGTTGGAAATGATTGTCGTATCTTTAATTGATATTTGTTTTATCTACCGCAAGTTATTGGGCTGGAAGTATCAAAGGCGATAAATTTAAATAAAAAATATATTGAGGAGTGGGCGAGATGTGAATCCTAGGAGGAGGAATATTTAGTAAATTGACTGTATTGTTAAGGAGGAAGGTTGCGCAACTCCACTAACCTGCTGATGATGAGGCGTGACGTGTGCTGGAACCTGGCTGGTGAAGCTGGTGGTCGTGAGACGCTGGCACAGCTTATATGGAGCTGGCGGTCTAAATGGACGCTAGCACAGCTCGCTTGATGAAAGAAAACGCACTTCACTCGTAGAATGTCCTTTGTGTACTGATAATATCATGTTTTTTCCGGCACTCACACGTAGAATTATTATGACGTGGAGTGCGCTAGGAAATGGGAAGGACGGGTATGTAGGTGTAGATTAGGTTGAGCGTTGGTCCGAACAAAAATATCAAAAGAAAAGTATGAATTCCAAAATATTCCTTTCTACTGCTCAATGTGGAAGGAAAGATAGAGGTTTGACGGGATAGGCTGCGTAAAAGAGCATCAGGCTCAGGAATCTTCGGCAGTGGTTTGGTATACCTGATGCAGCAATGCTCATCAGAATGGCCCAGGATCAAGGAGAGTTTTAAGTGTTGGTTTTCAACCTCCGATAAGAGCGGTACGAGAAGAAAAAGAAGAATGGAAAAGTAGTCATTAGTATGGAAAAAAATTAACATTATAATATGCATATTATTAATATTTAAAGCATTAACTTTGTGGTCAAACGTTTTACTAAATGTTATTATATATTTGTATTTATATATGTTATATATTTGTATTTATATATATAAGTGGTTATCCACTTACCGACTTTTCTATGTCTACCGGTTTCGAGGCGTTCCCGTCTCTTCGTCAGGACACCAATTAAACCAACATGCAAAACCCCTTATACACCTTCACCCTAGTTGTTACACAAAAATAATAAACCAACATGCCATGCATTTTAATAAGCAACCCTTACACGCACTGATTAGGTTATGAAAATATTTTATGTTGTGGGAGAAATAGTTGAAAAAATAGAGGGATGGGATTAAGAGCGGGCGTGAGTTTATTATTATTATTATGAAAGGATTATATTATAAAACCCACAAAAATGCTTAAAAAGCGACATTAAAAGCTGGGTCTAATTTGACCCATCACCGCCACGCACGTTTTTTTGACTCACCGGGCTTTAAAAGTAGAGCCTGTATTTTTACAAATAATCTGTTCCTGCCTGGTATGTTGAGCGCTCTTGCTCTTTTGAGGGGTACAGAAAGCGTTGCTAGCACATAATGAGGAAGTTCAGCGGTTTTTAAATATTTTTTTAGTCCTTAATCAAACCAAGCCAATTTTTCTATGTACCGTATAAACTTTTGTTATTTTGAAATTACTCCACACATAACGTCATAAGTTCTCGTCGGAGCGTTCTGCAGATTGGTGAGTTGGCTTGCCGGAAACCGGAAAGCTATCACAACATTCTATCATTGATTTATCCGAGTGAACTTGTGACGTTCAAACTCGTTCATTTTTATTGAAATCATTTATTTTTTTTATGCATTATCTCACCACAGAAATAAATGCTTTAATTTTTTCCGCGTGTTAAAAAAACATTTGTCCATCCAATTTATCATAGCACTGAACTTCTCATTAGTACGTAAATTACGTGTTAGCAATTTGTTCTCAACCCCTGCGAGTGTTCAGTGGCCTAATGCTGTAACTAATTCGTTTCGTTAATTCATTCGTATTGCATGAGAGGGAACGAACGCTAACTATGGTTTTGATTGAATTAGAATGAGATGAATATATGACGAACGAACGAACTTGCGAAACGAAATTGTGACATAATAAGCCTGCTGTTTATATTTTTGTAGTGTGAAAATGTGTTTTTTAAAGCACTTGGCGTGTTTGATAATTCAAGTCTTCAATTACAAGAGAAAACAATATTTGGTACAAATTTACAGCAATTAATCTTTATGAGTACATTTATGTTAACATGACAGCTAATTGGCAATAATTTGTAGATTGTAGATAAAGCTTATCAAAAACATTTTATCGATTTGGAAATTGTTTAAATAAGAAATAATCCACAATGAAAATGATTCAGAGACTAACCGCTTAATCGTATAATTAGTTGTTTTTAACACATTAAGAATATTTTTTGACTTTGTAAATTCTCTGCGCAAACTTCCTTAGTTTCTACAGCGTACAATAGTGTGCTAAAATTTAGCTTGTAAAATGCGTCAGGAAATTGGTAACGCGTCAAATGCGTCGTGTAAGACTCGTACGCCGGTTTAAGTTCTTCCGCTTTCGATCCTAGTCTCTTCATCGCGCAATCCATGAGAGAATGCAGAAGCAACATTTGAAGAGCGAGTTGCCCCACGGTTTCCTGGGTATCTCACTGGCTGCTCCTTCACTGGATAGGATGGTGACCGGAGGAGACAAGCGCAGAGAGGGAGCCTCGTCTCACACAGTCTGGAGATGTCTCCGCTGTCGGTTTCCCGCTACCAACAACACTTCCATGTTTATACCTACATTGCCCCACTTCTAAGTCTCGTTTATCTGAAAGAAAATTAAATCACTCATTACCCTGTATTTTATCTTATTCTATATTACATGCAAATCTTTACATTATATGACTGATACAAACAACAATATAATTATCATCGAGTATGTGTTCAATTTTCATTTAAATTTATTTTCAAAGACAAATAAGATGTGCTTAAAAAAATATAAATGCCTTACTCAAAAAGCTGGTATAAAATTACACCTAGGCATAATGATAGAATACGGATGGAATAGAAAAAATTCTTACTTATAAACTTCGTATAAAGTTAGCCGCGATATAGAGCTGGGATAGCGACCAATGAAACTTATTCCACGCTTATACCTGCATCCTACTTAGTATAACGCAGAAATAAGCTTACGTTCTGTCACATATTTCAGTAGTAAAATCTCGAAGTAATAATTCGCTAGAAAAGCCCATTAGCTCAGCTCTATTGTATAGAACAAAAGCGTTACTATTTTTTTGTTTGGTTTTTAGTTTAACAACAAACGTGTAACGGACGGTTTCAGTTTGAGTACTTAAGACCCGTTACATTGCTGTAAACTGTAGCTAACTTCGCAGTTAATATTCATATGATGGTTGACAATCATAGACTCTATTGGCCAGTGGCATATCATTACTCTGAGAGTAAAATGGACTGCATTTAAATATAATTTAAGCAATTTAGAAAACATGCTATCTTTTTAGAGATTTGTTTGTTAAGTAATTAGCTTAATTTTAAATCGTATAAATGGTCATTAAATTTACATTACATTCTGATAAATTTAATTTAGCATTTGTTTTAACAATAATCTTATTTATGTTTTGCAGTATTTATACATAAAAGATTTCATTTATTACATGAAAATGTTTGCAACAATATTTTGAGTATGTCCAAATGCTTGCAGGCTGGCTAGATTTCCTCCCTAGGGAGTTATTCATATCAATTTGTTGCAACAGAGAGGGAAAACATTTTTGAGATTTTTGAGACCTGTCATGACAGGTCGTAATCCCTGTAAATGCCTATACTATCATTTTTCTTTCTCAAATATGTTTCTGGCTGAATGAGACTGATCACCTTACATTCCTGTAACACATGATCGAAATACACTGCATGAACTTTACCAATGTAGTGGCATATGCATCATCAGATGCGGATTAAGGTTTGACATGATGAGTAATGACACAGAATGTACAAATATTTTCGTGATCACTTGTCTGCGCCATCTTGTTTGACGAGAAACCGGTTAAAATGGGAAACAAATATTATATTAAAACGTATTACATTTATATGTTATTTACAAGTTATCCTTGGTATTACAATCAAACCCGCGCGGTTTTTATAATAAACATTCATTGAATACATTATTCGTTAGGTTAACAGCTTTTAAATCAATAACAAACTTTAAAACGCCATTCGCAAATCAAAGGGATTTATGCAGGTAAATATACATTTTTTTTAAATGCTTTATTAAGTTCGTTTATAACGGCTTAAGAACTAATATAAACTTAAATAACATTACAATTTTATCAATATTTACCAAGAAATTAAAAAAAAAAATCATTTGAAATATTTCAATGCTTCCATCCCTTATACAATGAGTTTTGAGACTCTGTTGTTCTTCTTATTGGTAATCTTATATTTTTTTATCCCTAGTTTCATATGTATGACATTGTTGGTTAAATATGATTATTTATTTTTATTTTATGTGTCCCCTTAATTATTTTATGCATTAAAATTGCTTCATTTTATTTTATTTATTTTTTTACAGTGAGTGAGCTAATTTCTTTGTGCATATTTTTTTCATTAGAATATATTATTTCTTTTGAGTATTATCCTTATCCTATCATTTTGAAGAATTTGTATATTTTCTATTTAATTCTTATCATCATCATTCACCTTTCCGCACCTAGTGGTGCATAGATCACTGCATTTTTAAACTAAATGAAGCGTGTTTCGATTATCTGTCACATGAAGGTAAGGCGATCAGTCTCACGCTTCACTTCAGATTCCAATGAAATATTGTAATTTAAACTACCTTTAAAATAAACATGTTTTACGTCCACCCTGTCAGGAGTCGAAACCAGAAAAAATGGTAGGCAACCACACCAATCACTGCACAACGAGGCGAACTTACCTCCACTCGATTTCCTTATTCAGGAATTTTACCAGAGTAGCCATAAAGTCGAAAACACTCTAGGGTTCTAGTTCCATAGATAATTACATTATAAAATATTTTTTAAAAACATAACCTTTGCAAGTGCATCTATCATATTTTGTTTTACCACACATTCGCCTGAGGGATCGCTTTTCGACAGCATTTAACCTACTTTTATCATTATTTTTCTAATTCCAAGCTTCACTCCCATACATTAAAGCTGGCATTAGAACTCCACTGTGAACTGCTAGTTTTGCCTCCTGCGATAAACATTTGTTTGCCTAAGTAGATTTCAGTGCACCGTTTGCCCTATTCCCGGCACTCACCCTCCTTTCAATATCTTTCTCAGTCTTTCCATCCCTAGTAAACATACTTCCCAGAATCAAAAATGTTTGTACCTGATTCAGAATAAGTTCACACTAATCTCACATTTAGTTATATTTTCATCCCTTTCAAAAACTATTGCTTTCGATTTATCAACATTCATAAGCAAATCGCTTTTCTTGCATACATCGTAGACTTTTGTTACCAAGAATTGCAGGTCTTTGCTGCTAGCAAAAACACGGCATCATCAGCATACAGAAGACAGTTAACTGTCATATCACTCATTTTTGCTCCCATTCTTAAATCTTTCAGTTCATTCATACGGTTTATCGATGTATATGTTGAACAACCATGGTGACATTACAATCGATGTTTGACCACGATGCGAATGACCCATTCACCTTCACACATGCTGTGCTGTCCTTGTACAGTGACGCTATAGCCCTTGTCAGGTTACCATTCCCTCCATACTCCGATAAAATCTTCCAAAATTTTTCTCTGTCAACTCTATCAAATGCCTTTTGCAGATCGACAAATGCGCAGAAAAGTTTCTGGTGTTTAGCCAGAAATTTCTCTGTGATAAGTTACACAATCTTTTTAACCGAAATCCTTTTTCCGAAAAGTGTCTCCGCTGACTGACTGAGCGTTCAGGCATGAGTGTCATCATTTTTGAGGGCTCGGGGCATGTCCATGTGTATTGATATGTCCATGAGAATCCTAATGATATTATTGGAAGGGTACACGGAAAAATATATCAAATAATGAATTATACTGAAAACCTTATTTAAACATTCTTTGTGAGATACTATGTTCTTACATTTATTAAAGCAAGGTTTTCATTTGATGTAAAATATATTTTGACGTACAATTAATAAAAAAAACAATACAACGTTCTTGAACGTACAAAATCGATCTCATAAGAGCAATCGTCACATGTTATACTGTTTTTATTTTTCAGCCGTGACCCTATTTTTTTTGTACAATTATAAGAAAAAAAGCCTCATTTAATTAATTATAATAATAAAAATACACATTCAGTTTTATTCCACTTTTATCAACAAAATTTTTACCAGTGACCGGGTTTTGTCGTGACCGACATTGTCAGACTGGTGGGAGACTAAACAAATGTATATATTATGTACAAGTGCAAGCAGGGGTTGTAAATCATGATTTTATATAATTATTGAAATAAAAAAAGTTTAATTAAAAATAATTTCATTTCATTAATTTGGAATAGTAAAGTATGTTCTTACATTTATTAAAGTAGCGTTTTCATGAAATGAAAAATATATTTTGACGTACAATCACCGAAAAAACAAAAAAAAGTTCTTGAACGTACAAAAACGATCTCATCACAACAATCGTCGCATGTTTAACTGTATTTTTTTTCAGCCGTGACACTATTTTTTTGTACATTTTATAAAAAAAGAGCCTCATTCCATTAATTTGGAATAGTATAATATATTCTGTTGAACTTATCGAGGATAAAAAATGGTATAAATATATAAAATATTGAAAAAATGCAGAAATCCCGTTTTTGCTGTGTACACTTCATTTTTGTTTGTGATGTTCTTGTTTCGTCAGCCTCGTTGTGTGATGGTCAGTGCGTTTGCCTATCATGCAAGAGGTCTCAGGTGTGATTCCTAACATGGTTGACATGAAATATTAATTTTTAAAAATGAGTTTTTAAAACTAGAATTTTTCAAATTTCCTGGACTGGCACCTGAAACCTAAGACTGATCATCTTTCCTTTATGTAACAGAAATAATAAAGATACGCTGCGATTGGTGTACCAATGCGGTGCCCTATGCACCATCAGGAGCGGAAAGGGAATGATGATGATAATTAATATTTATTTTATCGTAACATTATCTTACATCGTCACTAAAAAAAATTAGAATCTCACAATTTCATAATAGATTTATTTCAGGTATTTTATGACATTTCCGGTCAATTATGTAACTTAATTTTAACATAAAATGTTCAACAAAAAATTTAAAGTACCTAGATTATAAAAACAATAAAACGCTTTGCGTTTTAAGCCAATCTGCTAAACAAACTGGATTTTTTACCCTTGAAAATGGACTAATTATATAAAATATTAAATAATAAAGTATACCATTTTAACCTGCTCTCCAAAATTAATTTTATCACCCCCTTTCGCGTGACAAGAAATAAGTGTTTATTCCATCTGCCAGTCTGTAGCACTAACTATGTACAATTCTCTTTCCTGTATCGTTCTTTCTCTAACTATAATGCTTTTTTTCATCTATTGATATAGTTAACATGCCCCTTAATTTATTTAAAAATAAATTTAGACTCATTCTTTCTGGCTGCGATACGCTCCCACTTACAATTTGATCACACTCACGCTTACACACATTTGGACACTTACTCCCACACAAATACACACAGACGCACCCTTTTGTTGTACAACAATTTAATATGTATGATTTTTATTTAGAAACTTCGCTGGTCTGTCTTTAAGCGGTGTCTTTTTTAATGTTATTATATCATTTTTGACTGTTTATTTCTGTAAAATAAATAAACAAATACTAAAATATTTCTCTGCATCTGGCCACCCTTTGTTATCACACTTAAACACAAGATAAAGATGCTGCAATATTTTCTTTAAATACATGCATCGCGCAAATATTATAACAACATTTGGTGCGGAAAGGGAATGATGTTATTGTTTTGTGTGTTTGGAGTGTGGTATGTGGAACGTGGTGTGTAAAATCAATCAATTTATTTTGATATAGACTCAAACGCTACTTGGGGAAAATCCTGAAAAGGGAAATCGAATGGAGATAAGTTCACCTTGTAGTTTAGTTGGTCGGTCGGCGCCTACGATGGTTAAGGTCCCTTTAAGGCCTGTTTTACATGTCTGGCATTCCTCGAGTCGAGTTGAGGTCCAGTACATTGTCGATTTTGCGGACCGGGGTCAAAGGATTGAAACCCGCTATACCATAACCTGATTCCTATTTTTAGAAACGTTATTTTCCACTTGCGTATAGTTTGCCTTGTAGTGCTGGTGTAGTGACGAACGTATTTTGCTACCGTTTATGAGGAGTCGGGAGTGATTTAATGCAAGACCGACATAAAAAAATACATACGGGTTCGATTCCCGGTGAGAACACAAAAATTCAATGTGATTTTTCTCAAGCCTGGGTATTCTGTGATGTAATTCACCACTGTGATTGAGCCTCCTGGCCTGTTGCGGTGTAAAAATAAAATAAATAAAACGCAATACTGATTCTTCACTTAAGGTACTTAAAAATTGAGATATATGCTGCAATATTTAAACCTAATGATAAATTTAAATTAGTTACAACAGAGGGGGAAAACATTTTTGAGAAGGGAGTATGGAAGTCTAGACATTTACAGGGCTTATGACCTGTCATTGGCTGGTTTAAGTGGTCACTTTACACACTGTCTAACATTCACCATTCTGCCTGTGTTTGAACATCCACTTTTCACTAACTATTCCATCTGTTGACGTTTGTGTTAACCCCCGGGCCTACTACACCAGTAGATTGCACATATACGGGAGGATTGGATCCATGCTGGTCGAGGTGCGGAACTCATCTCTGTGCCATCTTTGTCCCGATCTAAAGGAAGGTGGGGGTAATTAATCCTTTACTAAACAGGAGTCACTGGACGTGTCTGGGGCCAGAGGTTTTTGATTGCGGGTGCCTATGTCAGTGGATATCTTTTGCTGGGGACTTCCCTGAGCACGGACTATACGTCTCCTTTATTGCTTTCACTTGATGGAGTAAAATTCTTTAATAATTACAGTTTGAGTAGGTATGAGTGGTGGCAAAAGTTGGTTTGCAACCAGTAGTCTTTGGGTAAGTCTGCTGCTTTTAGGTGCGCTGCCGGTGACTGGCCTTAAGTGTCACCTGGGGGCGTTCTGGTGCTCGAGAGAGTAGTAATTAACGTTTCCTATCACTGTTGACATAAGAGGGTTCGAAATGGTGAAGGATTTATTTATTTCTTTTATTTATACTTCCCTTTGTCCCTACCTTGTAGACGATGAGGGGTGGTTTTAGAGCGACAGTGAAAGGGGCATTGAAAGTTGCAAATGTAAATATTTGTTCACGCTTTTCCTTACTGAATTTGGTTAGTAAAGGATGAAATATAATCGATTCCTAGTGAAAAAAATAAATTGCTTGCTTATATGAGTGAATCCGAAGAAAGATATGTTGTCTTTAAAACGGATTCGGGTATGTGGTGGATGCTTTCAATGTTGACTGTTGTGAAGTAAAAAAGATGAAATTTAAAACCCTTTATTATGTGGGTGAGATTCATTCGGCTGAACTATTTTACCAACTAGGCAACATTTTCCAAGGTTGTTTATAAATTGTATAACGTATTTCTTTACATTATTTTTCTTAATATGCTCTTACCGGAAATTATACACTTAACTTCCGTGCATGAGACAAACGTTTTAAGACCGGTTGCATCGAAAAAAAGTTAAGGCTTTTATTTTATTTTATTTAGTTCAAATACAAGCAGATGCACAGGTTAAATGATAATAAATAAGGACTATGAAAAAACTCTATATATACAAATAGTTAGGCCTGCTTTCCAATAATATGTATTCACTTAATTATACTAAAATAAAGCGACGACGGTTTCAACTATCTAGAGAACAAATAAACTATATATTAAAATAAAATAAATGAGGCTAAAACAAGGAGATAGTGGGAAGAAAAGGAAGATAACTGATGAGGAGTGATGAAGGATGAATGAAAGAAAGTAGGAGTGGAAAATCGCATTTGATTTTATGATAAGGATAAAAAAAGAGACAACACGTTTATTTTCTGTTATTTTGAATCAAGCTTATTAGTTCTCTTTTGTATTTATTATATGGAGTGTTATATATATTAAAACTATTAAAATTCTTGTTAAATGTTTCACATATTCGAGAGATGGTAAAATTTTTCCGATAATTAGTTTTAATGTTAAGAATATAGTAAATATCAGACAATCAAATTGGTCTGGAGGAGACACGGTAAGCAAGTAGATTAATTAGTTCTGAGGATTAAAATTTATTATTTGCAATTTTGTGAAGCAGGATCTGATCAAAGATATCTCTTATGTTTCTTAATGAAAACTGAAGTTAAACTAAAGTAGTTTTTTCGTGAAAATGAATGAAACAGTTTGCAAAAAAAATTAAGTAGGTACTAAAATAACGCATTTTTACGAAATGATCGCAACTTGATGGAATCAGTAAGATAAAAAAACTCATATTACGCATTTGGAACAAAATGATCAGTCATTTTTCTTCTCTGTCGTTCGCCTTGGGAGAGCAGCCTCAGTCACGTCGCAGGAGGTAAGCACGTCCTTAGGATCCTCCTCAATCCGCTTCCGGGGGCCTTCTGAAGAAAGGCGCCAGTCGCTTCTGACATCAAGTCTGTCCATTTTGTAGAACTTTCGACGAGTTCCCTCTACTCGTTCTTGTGCTACCAATTTTTAATGTTATCTCTTTGGCTCGTAACGTGGTCGAAGTACCTGATGACACGGATTTGCACAGAGCAAGAATGATATTCTCGGGTTATAGAAACATTAGTCCTATGGGCTGTCCATGGTAAAGGCAACTTTCTACGCCAGTAGCTCAATCACAAATAACTATCGACGTGATAACAATTTCTCACCATGGTTGTTTACCGTATTCGCGATCACAATGCAACATCCGTGAACACCTGATATTAAATGACAAAATATTTACGTTTTGCGACGTATAATCAAATATTGTAGATCTGCATCAATTTAGACCAGTATAATTTTTGTAATATTTTTTTAATTTTTCAAACTCATATTCATAACAGTCGCTTTACTTATAATTATGGTTTACTGATACCTAAAATTTGAAATAAATATGATAGTAGAACATTAAATTATATTGTCGCTTTTAATTTTATTCCACAGACCCTAGATTTTAGACTAGACGTAAAAATAAATGACGAAATTAGCTTCTCAATCAATAGTTTACGTATTAAATATGTGAATCGCGCTTTTACTATAACAAGTCAGCACGTAATAATAACCATAATTATTTGTACAGTGCTTTTCTGAGAAAATGATTAACAGTTTAACCCTTCCGGACCCAAGGGGGGTATCTTGGGTCCCAAAGGGAGCATTTTTTTTACAATAACTATTTTGTTAATCATTATATTAATTTTATTTTGTTTTTTGCATAATTTACTCCATAATGTTAAGAATGTTTCAAATTAAAAAAAATATATGTCTGATGATTTCGTTCAATAATTCACATTTGCTTTAGCTTTTCTTTGGTGTAAACGTCAAACATTACAATTTGTCACTTTGAAATTTAATATTCTCTGATATGTTGGTCAGTTTGCACGTGTGCTTTTTGCTATTTGGTCGCTTTTTTCCAGCCATAACCAGTATTTTATGAAATGACGTATGAATTTTGCAGTAAATTAGAAATATTCTTATTTATTTGGCAAACAAACAACGGTTTTTACATATATTGTATTCAGAAAATAAAAATAACACAAATAATACAAATTTTCTACAGTGATGTAAGATATTGATTAAGTATATATTTTATAGGTATCAAGATAATAGCAATTTACAAATTGAGAAATGTTTGGCACTTGGACGTTGCAAATAAAAAAATATGGTAAAATACATACATATATGTATATATATATATATATTGACAAAAATAAAATGAATGGGGAAATATAACCTTATTTAAGCATTTTTAAAGTAATAAAGGTCTATGAAATACTGTCCAGTAAAATTTTTTTTTGCCTATTATTAGTATAATGAGAAAAGAAATGTTATTTGAAATTCGCGTAAAACCGGTCATTCCATTGACCACGCCCCTTATACTTCATGATTCATGTTTATTTGTTTCTGGCCATTGAAATTCGTTTAGAAATAGAATAATGAACGAATGTATTAACATAATAATCAACATTATGAAATAGTTTCATAAACACTACCATGATAAACATGATGATATTTTTAAAGTTGTATATATAGCATTTTAGCTGGGGTATTCCTAGTACTCCTCTCAGCAACTCGCGGATTGTTTTCACGTTCAGGCTCAGGAAGGTTAACTAAATATAATTTTATTCCTTAGAAATGTTTATCACTCATGTCACGTTCGCCGTTTGTTACACTGGTTTTTTTTTACTGCACGTTTTAGGATGTTGCCAGAGAAATTTTTTCATCCCTATTTTTAACGTTATCATCAAATGCAAACATCCTTACTCGACTACATCATTTAGCTCTTTCACTTAGCGAGGTGAAAACACAATATACAATGAAGAAAACGAAAGGCTTTACTTATAAACCTGGTATAAAGTTAAACCCATATGTAGTGGTAAAATGAGGATGGGAGAACCAATCTTATTCAACCACTATAATAAGGATGATATTCCCAACCATATTCTACCATTGTGCCTAGGTGTAACTTTATACCAAGTTTATGAGTAAGGCACAATCTCTTTTACCTTACAAGAATTAATAGATATGTTTAAACTATTACGGGCCTTACTTATTGAATTTCCTTATACCAGGTTTTTATTAAGAAATAACTATACCCAGTTTAACTATTTGTAACTGATATAAAAAAGCTTACTTTTAAAATTATTTATTACCTAGAATAACAATTCACATGTTATTTCATGGTTAATTTTTTTAAACAGTCAACACTGATATATGCGCGTGCGCAGTAACTTTTATAACAACACGTCAAAGTCAAATCGAGTATCAGTGTTATCAAGAACATGGAGAAAACCGTTAGAAAAAGAAATCAAAATTAAGAAGGAGAGGAGAAGTTAAAAACGAATTCTATAGTTTTTTCGTGTTTCTTTTTTTATCACAATTAATTAATTGAAAAACATACAAACATATAACATTTTGAATGTTATTTTAACAAATAATTAAAAATCACTTAAATCGCATTGAGAAGGTCGCAGGACTTCGAAATTGTTTAAAATTGATAAAAAGACTGATAAACCATCCATTTTGATTACCGAAAAATATGACTTTTGACAGATCGCGTGCTTATTCCAGCGTTATACCACATAATGTGCAGGTAAAAATTTCCATGGTCGCTATCTCAGATTTAAGTCGAGTTTAACTCCATGCGAGGTTTATAAGTAATAATTTTTGCTATTCCATCATTATTTTACCACTATTCTTATGTTTAACCCTTTATTTTTTAATATTTTCATATAAATTGTTATAAATGGATTATTTTACTATTTTGTCATAATTTATTTTTTAACTGCTCTTGTGTCTTGATTTATTTATTAGTAAGTATTTCGTTCATCATCATTATTATGCCATCCTCACCAGATTGTGTGTACGTCACTTCATTGAAACACCAAATGCAGCGTACCTTGATCATCTGCTACATAAAAGTAATGTGATCAGTCTTTCGCTTCAAGTACCAGTCTAGAGACAGCGAAATACTGTAGTGTCAAACCACATTTAAAACAAATATTTCACGTCGACCCTGCCAGGAATCGGACCTCAAGCATGATAGGTGAAAAGTCGAATGCACCAGTCACTACACTACGAGGCCGACATATCCCCACTGGTCTCCTTTTTCAGGATTTTTACCTGAGAGTAGCCATCGAGTCAAAAACACCGTCCATTTAATCGAAGTAATAAACAGATATTTATTACTTCGATTAAAAGTTCTGACCGACACTTATCAATAAAAAAAATATCGCCTCGGTAATCACTGACAAGTGCGGCCATTGTGATTAAGCTGCAGGGTCCTATTTCTATTTCAGACACGCAACTGTCAAAGTTTTCTTTCGTCACATCATTTATTTATTTATTTCGAATACAAACAGATGTACAGGTTAAATTAATATAAATAAAAACAATAAAAATGTATACATAGTAGTGCCTGCTATCCAATTATATGTATTCACTAAATTGTACTGCAATAAAGCGACGACGCCGACGCGCGGCGGTTTAAAGTTCAAATATAAAGAATATCCTATCCTAGATTCAAACTAAACATATGAAGTCTTTTTTTCTTTGATATAATTTGTTGCCCTTTAATGATGAGGAATATTTTTATTTTTTTTAATATTTTTTATTTCCTATTTTAATTACTAAAAAAAAAATACCCCACAATCTTTTACAGAATATTTTCCTTTCTCTTTCTTATGTCACACAAAAATATTATAATTGTCTTTTTACTATAGGAGCAAAATTTTATAAATATTTCTTGTATACCCACGAACAGGCCATGCCTTTTTGGGATTTTTTGTTTACTATTTTTACTGTTAATATGTATTTCATTGCTATGTAATTATCTTTTTTTTTTTTATACTCTGTTTTATTATATTGTAAAAGAAACAAATAAGTAATAAATATGCTATATATTAAAATAAAATAAACATGGACAAAACAAGGAGATAGTGGGAAGGAAAAGAAGGAAATTGATAAGGAGTAGTGAAGAATGATTGAAGGAAAGTAGGAGTAGAAAATTGCATTTAATTTCATGATTAAGAGGAAGAAAAGTGACAAAACGTATATTCTCTGTTATTCTGAATCAAGCCTATTAGTTATCTTCTGTACCTATTATGGAATATTAAATAAATCAAGACTATTAAAATTCTTGTTAAATGCGTCACATAGTTCTTCGCTACGAAATATTTTTATACTCAATAATAGTTTTACTACTCAATATTTTGTATTGACTATTATGTTTTGATGTATCATATTTATATAATATTCATGGCATCCTGCAAATTTCGTCATTGTTAATTTAATATTATTACTTGATATTTATTTATTTATTGGTTATTTGACAATTTTTTTATGACATTTTAGATAATTATGAAAATTGGTTCCAGGCAGAGGGGCCGGCAACGACAAAAGTACGATCTCCAAATCTAGTGTTTGGGGAGCGCCGGATTTTGACAAGTGTTCCTCTTCCTGAATGAAATGCTGGCCTAAGAATAGATTTTCTTTGACATGTATTTTCCCTAATACAATGATTCGATAGGTATTTTGAAGCCATTTCATGAAGGGATTTGAAGACTGTCCAGCAAAGCTTGTATTTTATTATATCTGGGCTTTTTAACCAGTACAAATCTCGAAGATGTTGTGAGATGAGAGAATATCTTTTACTCCCGTAACAAGCTCTGCTGCTGCATTGAAAACAGATTGAAGTTTATTAGCTTGATATTTTGGGAAATTTGCGTATATTCCATTATTATTTAATGTCACGTCGACACATTAATTCGGAATATTTTTTAACATGTTTTTTTACCAATTAAAAATTCATTGCGCGGCTAAAATATATTTTAATTGTTCACATAAAAAAATATTAATCTTGGAATGTGGAAGGAATAATTATAGTCAATTAACAATCACGTAATTCGATAATTACACGTAAGAATGCATCAAATTATTTTTTTAAGGTGGACTGCGGACTTAAATAGAATTCAGATAAACCAATATTTTAAAAAATAAAGTCACGTTTAAAATATAGAAAACGTGATTTATATAAGAATTTTTTTGCTGCACACTAAAATGGCTTCTTTCAATCCGATTGTAAACAAAATATTCACGTGAAATTTATGTTTATAAAGGTGTTTTTATTCAGTTTAATTAATTTGATTCCGATGTAAATGATACGGCGCTTTTTACATTCTCGTAGATCAACTTGTTGCTTGCTTCGCTGTGAAGGTTTTTAACATTGAATAAGCAGGTTTCAAGTTCGAGGCGAACTAATTTGCGCGTAAAACTGCCCCATGATAGCATTATTAATTTACACTGCTTGTGCTAATGCTAAATAGCATATTAAAAAAAAGGTTTCACTTAAATTGTAAATAAAATCACTTTTATAAATCGTCCTGGGAGCAGATTTGTTTATAAGATACTTATCTGATGACTTCATCTATTATAATTCAAATTTTATTTTGAAAAATTTTAAAACGTCGAAAACCAAAAACCCGAAAAGGAAAAAGATCCCGAAAATTACAAACAACAAGTACAGAATATCCTAAAAAATATTTAACCAATTAAGTGAAGTCCTAAATTTCGATAAAACAATAATTAATTTTATTGAAGGACATTTTAAATGTTTTGTTTAAACGCACAATAAAAACGTTTTTTTTTAAGATATATGAAAACAACCTTAACTTAAATTTCATCGTTATGAAAAAAATATTTTAGATTCATAATAATTTAAATATTTTCCAACGTTTCTATGACAAATTAATATTTTTTTTAAAAAGGGAGTAAATTTGACGTGAGTAAATAATTATATACCACATACCGACGTATCCATGTTTAACGTTTTATTTACAGTTTAAATTATTGAAAAGTACATGTCACTTCGTCGGGACAGAAATTTAACCGACATGCAAATCCCGCCATACATTTTCAAGGTGCGGGTATGTGAGGAGCAGCGTTGCCAACCTCCATCGAGCTAAAATCGGTAGATTCTGAAAAATAAATCGTTAGATTTTGATAAGTTCGTTATTAACCTGAGTTGCGGACAGAGGGGAGGGTGTAGCTTTTATGGGGGTAGATGCTGTTGTGTCATAAAAATTACCAATTATTGAAAATTTAATAGATGGAATTATCTTAAGGTTAAAATTTTGCTATTAGGAAAAATGTTTTAAAATCGGTAGAATTTCCGTCAAATTCTGTAGATCGGTAGATTACTTTAAAAATCAGTAGATTTTCTGAAAAATTGATAAGGCTGACAATGCTAGTGAGGAGACGGGTATTTTTTTAAGCCGATAGATAGAATAGTCGGTAGGTGGTTATATACAATTATTAACTATCATCTTATAAAATGTTAGACAACAAAGTTAATGAAATTAATTAAATGCAACAATGTTTGAGTATGTCCAAATGCTTGCAGACTGGCTAGATTTTCTCCCTAGGGAGTTATTCATATTTAAATTTATTTCAACACTTCCATATTCCCTTCTCAAAAATGTTTTCCCTCTCTGTTGAAATAAATTTAAATATGAATAACTTCCAAGGAAGGATATCCAGCCAGTCTGCAAGCATTTGGACATACTCATACATTGTTGAATTAACTACCTGGTGAAAAAAGAAGTATTAAAATTGGAAAATTGTTTTCAAGCGTTGCCTAGTAGGTGATTTGGTTCAGCCGGATGAATCTCACCCACGTGATAAAGGTTTCAGCTCTTTTACTTCACAAAAGTCAACAGATGGAAGAGTAGAGAAAATGTAGATGTTCAAACATGGGCAGAATGGTGAATGTTACACAGTGTGTAAAGTGGCCACTTACACCAGCCAGTGACAGGTCATAAGCCCTGTAAATTTAGTAATGTATCGAAAATAAAACAAGTTCATTGGATTTGAGAGAGAAAATTTGTTTGAAAATGTCATGACAAGACGAAACGCGTAACAATATACCCTTTGTATATTGTATAAAAAATAAAAGAGAATTATAATCCAATAAACATGTTTTATTTTGGGTACATTGCCAAATTAAATATGAAATTCTACCAATTGTCTGCATACACAATAAATAAGTCCTGTAAATGCCTAGACTCCCATATTCCCTTCTCAAAAATGTTTTCCCTCTCCGTTGAAATAAATTTAATTAAATGCTTTTAAAAAGGGTCGTTTTAAACGCTACTAGTTAACATGCGGTTTTTTTTTTAAGGTTTTATTATAAAACTATCATTTTTCATTAAAACCTTCAGATGATATTTCGCATGCTAATTAATTGACACAAAATAGCAATGATTCTATTGCTTATGTGTGCTGGGTTGCATGTGTGCATGTATACTGCCGTGTCATGTATTAGTGATACTAATTCGCTTTAGTCTTTAGTCCGTAAGTAGTTACGAGTCAGTTAGTCGGTGCATAATCGCTTAGCGAGAAGGTCGCCTCTCCGTTATATGTTGCTATTAAAGTGCAGTTAAAAAGAAAACTCTGTGCTAACTGTGAAAATTATTTTGTAATTGTGACTGGTGAATTTAAATAACGAAACACTAAAAAGGTAATTGAAAAAAATATTTTTTTACACCTTACTAAATAAAGTTAAAAAATCGTATCCTACCGAAAAGTCTATAAACTTAGTGGGTAATTAAATATTTAACATGTAACTAAATATTATAATGAATGAATGGTGTTCTGCACCACTGAAAATATTGAAAAAAACGTTTTTATGTAATATCAATGTAGGCATTCGCAAAATTCTTGTCTATAAAAAATCTGATTTTATTTATATTAGCTTATCTAATATATTTTAAAAAAAACATACGTAAATACATATTTGTCTTAATTTCGAAAATGCCGTATAAAAATAAAAAGTTAATTTATGTAGACAAATAATTGTATTTCAATGTTTCAAACCGATATCTTAAGTTTTTTTTATTTATTAATTTATACAGTTACTTAAAACAATATTTTTATTTTTATTTTATACATCTATTTACTTTTATATATGTATTTTGTTAATGTTATAACTGTAACTTTTCAAAAAAGAGCTCTTGGCTTGGAGAGTGACTTACAGTATTGTAGTTATTTTGAGATTTGTTAGCTATATTATTTCGAATATACACGAGAAAAAATAAATAAGAAATATGAAGAAATACACAAAACAATAATACAAAAATACTAATTAAAATAAAATGCTGTTTTTGTCGGGTTTAAAAAATTTCAACAATGTTTAGAATATGTCCAAAAAAAAGGCCATGAAAAAAACGAAACGAACGAACGAAGAGTATGTCCAAATGTTTGCAAACAGGCTAAATTTCCTCCCTAGGGAGTTATTCAGATCTAAATTAGTTTATTATTAGTCTTAAGTTAAGGAAAGGTGGATGTTTAAACACGGGCAGAATGGTGAATATTACACAGTGTGTAAAGTGGCCACTTAAACCATCCAACGACAGGTCAAAAGCCCTGTGAATGCCTAGACTTCCATTTTCCCTTCTCAAAAATGTTTTCCCTCTGTTGCAACAAATTTAGTTCAAATATTTTTTTAAAAAATTACTTTGAATTTATTTAGTGATACATTAGTTTAAATTGTTTTTAGTTCATTAACAAGATTATTACAATTTTAGATTTCTTTGAAACCAAAACTATTTTGACCATGATTTGTGTAGAGATTAGACTTGGATCTTGACGTATTTGTTTTCCTGTTGTTTTTTAAAACAATTAAAGTTCTCTATATTTTACGTTAGTTTAAATAGTTTTTCTTTAATTAAGAAGATTTTTATAATTTTTTATTTCTTTAAAAAAAAACTATTTTGACCATGATTTGTGTAGAATTTAGGCTAATATCTTGACGTATTTGTTTTCCTGTTGTTTTTTTAAAACAATTAAAATTCCCTACATTTAAGGTTAGTTTAAATAGTTTTTCTTTAATTAAGGAGATTATTATGATTTTTTATTTCTTTGAAAACAAAACTATTTTGACCATGATTCGTGTAGAATTTAGACTTAGATCTTGACGTATTTGTTTTCCTGTTGTTTTTTTAAAACAATTAAAATTCTCTATATTTTATGTTAGTTTAAATAGTTTTTCTTTAATTAAGGAGATTTTCATAATTTTTTAATTCTTTGAAAAAAAAACTATTTTGACCATGATTTGTGTAGAATTTAGACCTAGATCTTGACGTATTTGTTTTCCTAGTGTTTTCTTCAAAACAATTTAAGTTCTCTTTTCAATTACTGTTTTGTATAATGTACTTTGTGAGTATAACATATTATAAAAATTAATTTAATTTAAAATACCCTACCTACTTAAATATTATAAAAAGTGTAAATAATATGTTTTTTATACAATGCATACATGCGGTCTGTTCTTTTTAGGATTAAAAATAATATATTTATCTAAACAAATTCCATCAGGGATGGAGAACATTTTAGCGAAGGGAATATGAAAGTCTAGGCATTTTTTTATTTCTTATTTTTTTTATTCCAGTAAAATGGCTATATAGTGCAGAGCCAATTCTACCATACAAACATGAACATAATTATAAATATAAACAAAAATATAACAATAACAGGGCTTATGACCTGTCAGTGGCTAGTTTAAGTGGTCACTTAAACCAGCCCATGACAGATCATAAGCCATGTAAATTCTCCATCCCTGTTATAATTCGTTAATCTTAATGGCTTCCTAAGGGGTGAAATCCAGTTTTTTGTCTACAAACACTAAGACAAACTCAAAATATTGTAATTTATAATAATATTTTTTTAAATATACTGGAAATTAACTTAACGAAAAAGAAAGCTTTGATAATTAGCACGCTTACCTTCATTATACAGTGAAATGTAATTCACAGGATACGCATTAGGTTATAATATAATTAGTGTATTTTAAATGCGAAAGTCGTCATAATTGTTTAGAAACTACATGGGTATGAGATCATGCGTAGTTTTACGTACTGTGTTTATTTTCAGTGGACTGTTAACAATATCTTCAGCATGTAAACAATTAATGTTAATTATTTTTCCGTTCTAATTAAAACCTAGCTAATTAAAAATAATTATAATGCATAGATATTTATGTATTTTTTTAAAGTTTTTGGTAGTACACGAGTACTGATAATTCTTTATAACTCGTTGGTGCGAAGTAGACTCGAGAGTGGCTCGATGATTTGGGGACCGTGTGAGTTGAAGTACTCTATTATGGTGGAGAGGGTTCAGAAGAAATTTCTTCGGTTTCTCTACATGAGGGAGTGCGGATATTATCTATGGCTTTATCCCACTGAGTTCCTCCAGGGTATGTTCGGTTACAGCAGTTTGAAGACCAGAAGGAATGTGTATTTAACTACGCACTTCTTTCGATTGTTGCGCGGTATTATTGACAACCCTGAAATTATGCGGAGCATTAGCTTTTATGTTCCGGATAATCTGTTCTGAAGACTGTTTCACATTTTAATATACAGAACCAACCTGCCAATGATTATGCCTGTTGGAAAGGCTATCTCTATGTTGAACAATATTACTTTGGACATTGACATTTTTCAAGTCTCTGAGGGAGTTTTTCGTTAGAAAATTCTCTTACTTTTTAAAAATATTATTCTCTGGATATTATGTATACTGTTGCCGACGTAAAAGTACATGCACCAACTTGGCGGCCCTTCCTGGGGTTTTAATGTAGCATAGGAGGCTTCAGTATGTGTAAGCGATCTACCACCTCCTCAATAAAGACTAGTATTTGTCACTTTCGGGGGTGGTGATCGCCATACTGAAGCCCACATATAGATTAGAATTCATGAAAATATTTGTATGCCCATAATGTGTTTTTATGTTGTTCTGTATAAGTGTTGATCGCCGCGCGGTCGGCGGGGAACTGCGGCCGGTAGCGGGAGGGTGGGGACCTTATACGTGGCGCGAGAGAGACCGATAGAGCCGGCAAATGTGCTCGCTATCTCTCTCGCCGCGTGATTGGTCAACCTAGCACCGCCCGCTATTGGCCTAGCCCACCGCCGCACGGCAAAATGTTGTATATATAGCCCCGCCGGGGAAAAATAAAGTCAGTCATCTCACCACACTACTAAGGCTTTCTACTCTCCACTTCACCTCCCTACCTCGCTTCAAACCGGACCTCATCGCCACCTGGATTCGAACACCGCTACCCCCCTGGACTTGGAACTCGGATACTCTTTGGATTGGATTTTGGACCCCGGATAATTTGGACCCTTGGATACTTCCCCGGAACACACCCCGCCGTTCCCACCGACGGAGAGATACCGGCCTTACAACCCGGTTGCCTGACTCAGGATTGCGGCCGCCAGCGCTACTCGCTAGCGACCCCGCAAGGGATCTCTAGGCGACGATACCTCCCCCGGAGCTTATCGTTCGTCGGCCGAGGCCCGCCTACGCCCGGCCACTCTGCGTTTGACACCAGCACCTATAGAAATACAGTTCTTGTGACGGGCGCGATTGCTACGGACGAAGCAGTGATCCGCCGCGTCTGTTACAAGTTGGTCCTTCGAGAAGAACCGGATATTCATCGCAGAGCGCCTAGAGATGACTTCGAGAACCCCTTCACTCCGCTCGGGTCGAGGAGGCACGGAACCGAGAGAAGACCCTGCTACAGATCAGGACTCAGCCGAGTCGGACACATCCGAAGATACAGTCCAGCGGCTGAGGACGCAGGTTCGAACGCTCCGTGCTTCACTACACGATCAAGACCGACGCGTGCCCTTGGAGACGAATCCCGAGCCCGCGCCGCGTACTACGGATATGGACGGCATCATGACGGTGCTGTCAAAAATGGCGATTCTACTAGAGGCTTCGCAAGGAAGAAGCCCGACTTCAGCCCCAGAGGACGTTAGCAGAGTCGGCGCCATGATAGCGCGCCAATCTACTGCCAAGGACCTACCCGCCTTCGCCGGAGAGCCGCAGGAATGGGCTACTTTCAAATCGCAGTACACTCAGTCGACGGAGATGTGCTGCCTTTCGGATCCAGAAAACCTCCTGCGTCTACAGCGTGCGTTAAAAGGACGGGCAAGAGAATCTGTGTCGTCATTACTAGTGGATCCAAGCCAAGTGAGGGTGATAATGAAGACGTTGGAGCTACACTACGGCCAGCCGGACATTGTAGCGTCTTCCTTGTTGGAAAAAGTGAGAAGGCTCCGCTGCATACAGAACGACGGATCTACGCAAGCATTAGTAGATCTGTCTAGCGCAGTTCGGAACGCGATAGCGACCTTAGAAGGCTTCGGTGGCGATTACATGTCTACGCCACAACTACTAAGTGAACTAGTGAGCAAGTTACCGCTGTGCATGAAGTCTCTCTGGTGGTACAGCAGAAGAGGAAACCGGGTGAGGCCCTCCGCGAAGGATTTCGCGCTCTTCTTGGAAGATTTAACGGAATCTTCGATGATAGGCGGCGGAATAGAGCCGCAAGTGTACAGCGGAAAACAACGCGAGAAGCCACAGAAGCGAGAACAAGTGCATACAGTGATTTCAACAGAGGGAAACGGGAAAAGTGTAGCGTCATGTGTTTTGTGCGGACGAGGACATTTACTACAAACGTGCCAGGAATACATAGAGTGTAGTATTCCGGAAAGATGGGACATAGTGAAGCGAAAGAATTTGTGTTTTTCGTGTTTATCGAACACTCATCGGGCGATAAAGTGTAGAAATGTAAAAAAGTGCGGCCTCGATGGATGTCGCCGAACACATCACAAGACATTACACGACAGAAATAGTGCCGATATCAGTGAAGCTCGGTCTAGCGCCGATATACGAGCGCCAGATAATAATGCCCGCCGCAACACGCCTGCAGCGGCGGGCGCCGGGGGAAACAGACCGACCGCGAACGAAACCCGCGCCGCGAGTTCAAATGAAAGAAACTACGATTACGGCCACAGTTCGCGGACGAATAATATAGTGACGAGCACCTACGCTCGGGAGGAACCGGTCCTCCTAAAAGTGATTCCCGTCATGTTAAGTGGTCCGCGAGGACGAGTGAACGCGTACGCGTTACTAGATGAGGGATCAACCGTGACATTGATTGACGCAAAAATAGCAAACGACATCGGCGCGCCGGGAGAGACTCGAGGATTAAAAATCCACGGTGCCGGCGGAATGTGCGTAACAGATAGTGCATCAAGAAAAGTCACAATTAAAGTGCGCGGAGTTACGGAAGATTTATTCACTCTCCGCGCAAACACAATACAGAAGCTGAGTCTGCCGCTACAGCCCGTGATTGAAGGGGAAGGCAGGATGCGACAAGTGTGCCCGCAGTTACTCATCGGCCAAGATAACGCCTCTCTCATAGTGACGAGAGAGGCACGGAGATGCGGGGAATACATCGCCTCAGTGACAGCCTTAGGAAAGGTGATACACGGTGGGCGGACACGCCAGACTAACGCCAGCATACTAATGGCGCTTAGTACAGAACAGAGACTAGAAAATCTAGTTAAACAAAATTACGCCGTCGACGCGTTAGGTATAAGTTCGACAGCCAAGATATCGCGTCAGGAGGCGCGAGCCACAGAAACCATGAGAGCCACGACACGTTTCCTACCGCAAGGACAGTACGAGACAGGGCTACTGTGGAAAGACAATCGAATATGTTTACCGGATAATCGCCGTACAGCGCTGAATCGATTTTTAAGCATAGAGAAAAAGTTCAGTAAAAACAGTGAATTCGCCGCGGCTTACAAGTTAAAGATTAAAGAATATCTAGACAAGGGGTATGCCCGGGAACTGACGCTGGCTGAAAGACAAGACACTGCGAGTGGGCTTTGGTTTTTGCCGCATTTCGCAGTGACGAACGTGAATAAACCGGATAAAATACGGATAGTATTTGACGCCGCCAGCCGCTGCAACGGGAAGTCATTGAACGACATGTTGGCCAACGGCCCGGACCTTCTCTCATCGCTTATGGGAAATATAATGCGATTTCGCGAGGGAAAGATCGCGCTGGCAGCAGATATAAGGGAGATGTTTCTCCAAATTAAAATAAGAAAAGAAGACCAGAGGGCGCAGCTGTTCCTCTGGCGCGATAGTCCCGAAGAAGAAATTCGGGAAATGATTATGACGTCGATGACGTTCGGCGCGGCGTGTTCACCGAGCAGCGCACAGTACGTGAGAAATCAAGTCGCAGAAGATCACGGGCAAGAGATGGCCGCCGCCAGGGATGCTGTGCGAAATAAATTCTACATGGACGACTATATGGATGCCGTAGACAGTGCAACAGAGGCGATACAACTGCGCCACGATGTCAGCGAACTACTACGGCGGGGCGGATTCATCCTCGCGAATTGGGCGAGTAATGATCCCTCCGTAATGGAAGCGATTCCTTCAAGTCTGAGAGGGAAAAGCGCACGCGAAATAATTAGCGGAACCTCCGTGACAGAGAGGGTCCTCGGCATCAAATGGGACCCGGTGACAGACGAGTTTCAATTTAAATTTAAAGTGTCACGGGAGGTTCCAACAGAGAGGCCTACAAAACGGCAGATGCTAAGTGAAGTTATGAGCATTTTCGATCCACTCGGTTTCGTAGGGTGTTTGACAATACGCCCGCGAATACTGCTACAAGATGTGTGGCGCTCCCACATAGAGTGGGACGAACAAGTGAATGAAGAACACGCAGAGAAATGGCGCACTTGGGTGGACATATTACGCAATACCGAGTGCGCTATACCGCGGCGCGTATCGAGCGCCAATGGCCAGCCAGTAGAGCTGCACGTATTTTCCGATGCCTCGGAGCAAGCGAGCTGCGCCGTAGCCTACATCGTGGAGGAGAACGCCGCCGGAAGGAATGCGACGTTCATGGCTAGCAAGTGCCGAGTTAGCCCGCTACGAGCGCTATCAATTCCACGCCTGGAATTACAAGCCGCGCTCATGGCCGCACGACTGGCGGCCACAATCAAGAAAGAATGCGGAAGTAATATACGCGATACCTACTACTGGACAGATTCTACTACGGTGCTGTGCTGGGTCCAGAGTGATTCGCGCATCTTCACGCCATTTGTAGCCCACCGCCTAGGGGAAATAGATGAGCTAACGAACGCTCAAGAGTGGCGGTGGGTACCAGGAAAGAAGAACCCCGCTGATCTCGGGACGCGGGACGGCGAGATACCAGACATCTCCCCGGCCGGCATGTGGTTCAGTGGGCCGAGTTTCATAAAGAAAAATAAAAGTCAATGGCCGCCGCTCAAGGTAATAACGGCGACCCCGGATACAAGCAGTGAAATAAAGTGTGCGAACAGTGCCATCGTGATGACAGCCCTCCCGGACGAAAGAAGATTTTCCTCCTGGCGGAGACTGATCAGGACTACAGCGTGGGTGTTGCGCTTCATAAACCGCTGCAGGAAAAAGAATACAGGAAGCGCGACACTCATCGCCCCGGAACTCAAGGCATCAGAGAGGGCGTGGATACTCATAAGCCAGACAGACAGTTACCACGCCGAGATAGCCGCAATTAGACGGGGGGAGTGCCTCCCGCGGAACAGCCGCCTGCTGGGCCTCACTCCCTACCTCGATAAAGATAGCGTCCTCAGAATGGGGACGCGAATTATGGAAGCCCCCGCGGTGAGCGAGCAACTAAAGGCGCCCGTCATACTGGACGGAGCGCACGCCTATACGCGTCTATTGATAAGGCATTATCACGAGTCGCGGCAACACGCAAGTACAGAGCGGACACTCAGCGAACTCAGACAACAGTTCTTTATAACACGATTACGGACAAATATAAGGAAAATTATATACGAGTGCCGCTACTGTCGAATACAGAAGGCCCGCCCGCAGCCTCCGCTCATGGGACAGCTGCCTGCCGGCCGACTCGATCATCACGTAAGGCCTTTTACCCACTGTGGGGTGGACATGTTCGGGCCCGTATACGTAACTATCGGAAGACGCCGGGAGAAACGATACGGGGCCCTGTTTACGTGCATGGTTACGAGGGCCGTGCATATTGAAATTACACCGTCGTTGAGTACTGACTCGACGGTGCAGGCCCTCAGAAGGATGGCGGCCCGCAGAGGACATCCGACAACGCTCTACTCGGACAACGGGACGAACTTCAGAGGCGCAGACAAAGAGATGGCGGCCGCCATGAAGGAACTAGCCCACGATCCCGAACTACAGAACGAGGCGACAAGGAGAGGGATCAAATGGGTGTTCAACCCGCCATCGGCGCCACACATGGGGGGAGCCTGGGAACGGCTCGTCCGGTCGATAAAGGGGGCGCTTATGGTGATTCTAAAGGAACAAGCCCCCGAGAGGAAACGCTAATGACAGCGATAGCGGAGGCCGAGTACACAGTAAACACTCGGCCCCTAACCCACGTCTCGCTTGATAGCCGAGACGACGCTCCGCTGACTCCGATGCACTTTCTCATCGGGTCGAGCGGGGCCCAGCCGCATCTGGCCGATTACAGAGACGCGCCGCCCGAACTGTGCCTCAGAAAACAATGGCGGGTGGCGCAGAAACTAGCCGACGCATTTTGGAAAAGATGGATGAGGGAATATCTCCCGACGTTGGCACAGCGACGGAAGTGGCAACAGGCCGCCACACCGATCATGGTCGATGACCTGGTCATAATAACGGACGCCGCCCTCCCGCGGAATGAATGGCCGCGGGGACGCGTCATAGCAGTCACACCAGGGAAGGATGGACAAGTCAGGAGCGCCCGGGTCCAGACAGCCACCGGAACCTACACACGACCCGCCGTCAAGCTCGCCGTGTTGCAAATCAAGGACGACGTCGGCGCAGAGATGCCTCCTCGGCAGGGGGGAGTGTTGCCGACGTAAAAGTACATGCACCAACTTGGCGGCCCTTCCTGGGGTTTTAATGTAGCATAGGAGGCTTCAGTATGTGTAAGCGATCTACCACCTCCTCAATAAAGACTAGTATTTGTCACTTTCGGGGGTGGTGATCGCCATACTGAAGCCCACATATAGATTAGAATTCATGAAAATATTTGTATGCCCATAATGTGTTTTTATGTTGTTCTGTATAAGTGTTGATCGCCGCGCGGTCGGCGGGGAACTGCGGCCGGTAGCGGGAGGGTGGGGACCTTATACGTGGCGCGAGAGAGACCGATAGAGCCGGCAAATGTGCTCGCTATCTCTCTCGCCGCGTGATTGGTCAACCTAGCACCGCCCGCTATTGGCCTAGCCCACCGCCGCACGGCAAAATGTTGTATATATAGCCCCGCCGGGGAAAAATAAAGTCAGTCATCTCACCACACTACTAAGGCTTTCTACTCTCCACTTCACCTCCCTACCTCGCTTCAAACCGGACCTCATCGCCACCTGGATTCGAACACCGCTACCCCCCTGGACTTGGAACTCGGATACTCTTTGGATTGGATTTTGGACCCCGGATAATTTGGACCCTTGGATACTTCCCCGGAACACACCCCGCCGTTCCCACCGACGGAGAGATACCGGCCTTACAACCCGGTTGCCTGACTCAGGATTGCGGCCGCCAGCGCTACTCGCTAGCGACCCCGCAAGGGATCTCTAGGCGACGATACCTCCCCCGGAGCTTATCGTTCGTCGGCCGAGGCCCGCCTACGCCCGGCCACTCTGCGTTTGACACCAGCACCTATAGAAATACAGTTCTTGTGACGGGCGCGATTGCTACGGACGAAGCAGTGATCCGCCGCGTCTGTTACATATACTTATGTATTATTTTTGTATAAACCTAATTTTACTGTTATTATTTTAATTATTTCTATATGTATGAATTAATTCCATTTTGTAATGCACATATATATGAACAAATAAAATCGAAATTGAAATTGAAAAATTGATCTCTAATATTCTGATACATGGGATAATTAGTGAATCTTGATCTGTGCTAATTTGAATCAGCTAATGATCTGTACATTTTTTGTCTGTATATACACGGTTTTTTAAGGCCAGATCGCGAAACTTCAGTGCAACATTTCTCATGGTTAGCTTTGAAAAAAACCCTAATATTTTTTTTTCCAAAAACTCTTTTTTTTCTTATTTTTATAATATCTAAATGGAGTAAATCTTTAATTTCTCGGACAACATCTCTTTCGCAAGCCTCTTCTTCTACTATATTTAAAAAAATAACAATGACTAACGAAGCGATACGCACCAAACGCGGACAATGGAGGCGGCTGGGTAGTAGAGGGGTAGGGGTTTGTAGACGGACTGCTAGTCCAAGAAATAAAAGATTTAATCCGTTTTGAGATTTAAAAAAAATATAAAGTAAAATTACCTTTTTGGAAAACATTTAATAAGATTTTTTTCAAAGCTTACCATGAGGGGTGTTCCTCTAAAGTTTCGCGGTCTGGCCCTGAAAAACCGTGTATAAAGTTTTTTTTTTGTATTTATGTTTATTATTATTATTAAAGTTGGATAATTTATACAGCGCAATTTTTGTGAAAATCACTTCAAGGGCGCTGTGCAATAAATAAATATCCCAGCACGTCTTGCAGCTACAGAGCGCATGGCCGATTGGGATTCTAGTTCTTCATTTTCAATTATGATATATTTCAATTATAACAGATAATTAGGTACTTATTTATAAAAAAAGAACATTGTTAAGTGTCGTCAGGACGAGTTACCCCCGTGAGGATACACTATTTATTTAATTTTAAAAAAGTTAACAAACAAACCATCACGCCGTTTCGCCGTAGGGGTAGGCAGAGAGAATCTCATTTCATCTTCATTCATACATCAGCACGCACGCCGGTTATTCAGACTTTTGACATGTGCACTTTCAAGTATTTGTTAGATTTGGTCATTCCATGTCTTTCTCGATCTTTCTCGTTTTCTGCGTCCACCAACGTTCGGAATCTTTTTAGACGTTTTTGCCGTCCATTCGCTCTTCATGTCCAAACCAACGCAAACACCATTCTTGCTTTTGCCGATAATGCTTAGCTCGTGAAAAGTAAACATGAATAAATAAATTGACGGATCATAATATGCCCAGTAATTATCGAGACTTCAATATTCAATTTTCTTAGTTTGTCTGTTATTTGCTGTATCAAAAAACACTATTTTACTTATTTTGATTGTTTTTTTTAAAACATACCAGGAGGCCCAAATCCAGCAGCTTTAAAAAAATCAAATAGAATTTTCGTGATCTTACCGGGAATAGAACCCGAAACCCTGCGTGCATAAGGCAAGCCTCTTAGTCGTTTTAGCATGGGGGCCGCCATTTTTTCATATGGAAAAAAAAACTTTTTTTTAAAAATGATAATTAAGGTAATTGGTATTACGCCTGATGTGCTAACACAGGGAAAATGAAATATTGTAATGCAAAACCACATATCAAACAAATAGTTAACATCCACCCTGTCAGGAATCGAACCCGAGACCTCCGGCAGAGTAAACCAACGCGCCAACCTACTATACTACGAGGCGGACTTATCTCCATTTGATTTCCTTATTCAGGATTTTTACCTGAGAGTAGCCATCAAGTCAAGATCAGTCGTCCGAGGGTTTTGGTTCTATTAATTTTATTTATATGGGGCTTTTGTCGGATTTAGTCATTTTTTCCGTTTTTACATATTTTGAAAGTGTACCTATTTATTCCGAAAAAACAGCATATAATATTACAACGAAACACATTTTTTTATAGAGATGTAATATATTTATATAGATTTTTAAAAATTTTTTTTTTTTTGTTTTTTTAAAAAATAAACATAAGTGATAAAACAGAGTATTCAAAAAATAAAGCATAATTACATAGCAAAGAAATACATATTAATAGTAAAAATATTAAACAAAAAATCCCACAAAGGCATGGCCTGTTTGTGGGTATACAAGAAAATGTTAATGAATTTTTGCTCCTATAATAAATAATAGACAATTATAATATTTTTGTATAAAGATCCGTACCTTATGTAAGGCTGAGACAAGCATTATCGACAAAATCAAGAAAGGAGCTCTGCGCTGGTTTGGACATGTAGAAGGAATGGACAGCAAAATAACGGCTAAGAATATTTACAATGCGAATGTTGATGGATGCAGAAATAGAGGTAGACCGAGAAAGACACGGCATGACCAAATTCAACAAATACTTGAAGATGGACATGTCAAAAGTCGGAATAATCGGCGCGCGTGCATGAGACAATGTATGGATGTAGAAGAAGCGAGATATGTATGCAAAGTGTCTCAGACTCACGGACCAAAGGTCTGTGATTCGAATCCCACTCTACCCCAACTTGATTCCATTTTCTAATAGTTAGTTATTTACAACTCGTTGAAAATGGCCTTCAAAATTAAATATTTGGGTAAATGATAAGAACACAAATATTTCTTTAAAAAAATAAAAAATAGAGTGATGTGGCGTTCTATCCTCTCTGCCTACTCTTACGAGGAAACGGCGTGACGGTTTGTTGTTGTTGCTGTTGTTATAATATTTTTGTGTAACATAAGAAAGAAAAAATAAAATATTCTGTAAAAGATTAACGTTTCGTTTTACGTAAAAGAAAATACCATTCTTGCGTACATAAAGAAGAGTGACGTTGTATGATAATGTGTTTTTTAAACTTGGTTAGTAAATATTTTCAATGCAAAATATGAATAGCAAAAAAATATAGCGTTACCAATGAGTGTTACATAAAAAAGAATTATGAATTTAATTTTTACTTCTTCATTACAGAACTGTATTTTTCATCCGCGAGGACACAGAAACAATCAATTTAAAAAGTAGCAATTTATAAGATATTTGACAGGGATTATAAATACCTTGATGAGTAAATATTTTCAATCTAAAATATAATTAAAAAAGTAGAGTGTTACCGATAAGTATTATATAAAAAAAAAAAAGAATTTAATTTTTCCTCCATTATCACAGAACTGTATTTTTATCCGCACAGTCACACAAACAATCAATTGAATTATTAGTCAAATATATAAAATATTTTTGTTTTTAACCACAATTTTTTTTTCCACCAACCGGTTTCAAAGCAAACAAGCTTTGTTAAGTAAACCTTGAAAAAGAAGCTTGTTTGCTTTGAAACCGGTCGGTGAAAAAAAATAAAATTAGTGGTTAAAAACAAAGTTGTTTTATTTATTTTATTATATAATGATAAACCACAAAGTTAGTGCTTCAAATATAAATTTATAAATCTAAGTAATTTATAAGATATTTGATTAGGATTATAAATACCTTTATAATAGGAATAAGGTCATGCCCTTGCACAAGCTTGGTCATCGGGATAAAATACAACTTTAAAATTAAAAATTCGTTTTTATAAGAAGATCCAACCGGATATACAAATCTTGTTCCTCTCGTAAAGGTGTTTCGTGTCGAAAAACTCGAATGAACTTGACATTACTAAATGGCCACGATCGGAAGGGCAATCCCTATCGATTGTATTAGATTACTGCCAGTATAATTCAACAAGGTAATTCAGTGAAGTCATATGACGAGAATCGATGACGTCAGAGTAATTGATCATCATCATCACCATTATTGTCTTATCCGCACCTAATTGTGCATAGAGCACTGTTACAAACATTTAATGTTTTTAAAAATTCATATTTACATTTATAATAGAATTTGATAGAGCTAGCCAGTGGTTCAATGAATTTTATATATTCTTTAAAGTAAGTAGAGAGAAGAGATCTCGAGATCGATCCCCGACAGGGTTTGTATGAAATATTTGTCAAATTGGGTGTTTTCACACAAAAATATTTCATAGTCCCTGCACTGGTACCTGAAGCGTAAGACTGATCATCTTAGCTTCTTGTAACAAAAATGATCAGCATGCGCTGCGATTGGTGTACCAATTCAGTGCCCTATGCACCATTAGGTGCAGATAGGGAATGATGATGATGAGACTATTAAACTAAGCTAAACATTTTTTCTGCACCGAATGGTGCATAGGGTGCTGCATTGTTGCACCAATCGCAGCGTACCTTGATATTTTTTGTTAGATGAAGGTAAGGTGATCAGTCTTACGCTTCAGGTGCCAGCCCAAAACAATGTCGGGAATCGAACCCGAGACCTTGCATGGTAGGCAAACGCGCTGACCATTACACCACGATGCCGATAGTAAATAAATTAATAGACATGTAAACTAGGCCTGAATATATTTTTAAAATTTTTATGCTTCATATTATCAGCGTCATGATATTTTCAATTACTTTTAGTTTTTAAAGTTTATATTTGAAGCACTAACTTTGTGGTTATTCATTATAATAAAATAAATAAAGCAACTTTGTTTTTAACCACTAATTACGTAAACCTTAACGATGAAGCTTGTTTGCTTTGAAACCGGTAGGTGGAAAATAAAAAAATAGTGGTTAAAAACAAAGTTGTTTTATTTATTTTATTACTTTTAGTTTAGTTTAAGTTTACAACATTTTTTGTTACATTATTACAAAAGTGACAGTAAAGGTGATTAAATTTTATTTTAAAAAAATATTTTTATTTAAACTCTTTTATTCCCTTAATTATATAAAATCATGATTTACAACCCTTGCTCGCACTTGTATATAACATAGAAATTTGTTTAGTATTCCACAGGTCTGACGATATCGGTCACGACGATACCCGGTCACTGGTAAAAATTCTAAACAAAAGTGGAATAAAACTATATACGCATTTTAATTATTATTATAAAAATATTTATTTGATGTCTTTCAATCTTATTCATTCACATTAAAATTACTCCTTACTGATGCTGTTATACAGTTTAGGGCCCAAGAATATATAACAACTCTGAAAGAGTTTTTGGTGTTACTACATAACTATTTAATCGCAGGCGTGTACTATTTTCATGTACGGGAAAAATGTGTAATTTTGGATGAAGATGAATATATTTGATCAACTTATACATATGGATTTGTCTCACGTCAAGAAACCCACATTATTTGAGCAAATTGCTACTAGGAAACCTGATTGGTGTTCGATAGAGAACCCTAAGAACTGCTTTTTGGGTTTTTTCTACAGGATCTAAATGTGTTGCAGCTGCTCCTCTCCAGCCTAATATTCCATAGCCTAGTATCGAATGGCATAACACATAGTAAACTATTTTCTGTAGATTCTCATCAAGAGCCATACGTATCTGTCTACAAAAGTATAAATTACACAATGTAATTCGATATTCAATATAAACTCGATATTGCCAATCGATAGTAAAGTTTTTCGGCGGTACGTCACTATTACGGCGACTACAACAATAAAGTAGTAGCATTTGTTTCTTAAACTTATAAATCAATATTTATAGAACTTCATGAGCGTGTAAACGTCATAAGTCTTTGTTTAAATTACCTGTAGAGTAAAGATTATCATTTTTAACCAATTCATTATTTCTTAGCTTTAAGGAAACATTAAAAAAAATCATTCTGTTGAATATTTTCAGAGTAATTTAGGTTCAAGGATTAATTAACCAGTGATTCTTAATATTTAATGTTTTCCTGTTTGTCATCTTTATACAATTTAACTCTTTCATCGTTAAATCCACGACTTTTCTCTCAACGATTCATACTCGAAATATTGTTAATAAACTGGTTTAAGAAGTATATGTATTATTTTCAGACGTTTCCTCGTAAAATAATTTTGTGAAATCTCAATCACATCAATAAATTAACGGATAAAACATTAAACAAAAATAGCTGTATGCTTAATACACTTCAATATGTTAGTTCTTGTGTTAAAAAAAATTATTCGCTGTATGGATAAAAATTTAATTAATATTTTTTAAGATAACCATCACCGGTAAAACTATTTTTCGCTCCAGTTTGGTAGTGTAAATTTCATATTGGTATTTTTTACTTTAAACTATACCAAATGATACATTGTTATAATTATAGGCATAATTAAAAGAAAACGCCACATAGAGCTTTATTCATTAATATCTATGCCAAAAATTTTTATGGTTGTGAATGGATTAACACTGAAAATATTTTAGCGGCTTATTTGCAAAACGAATGTGAAATTAGCGTTTTCCGAGTCAGGTTGGCATTTTATTATATAAGTTATGTATGGCGAATTGAAATAAAAATATTTTATGTGTTTTTAGCAGCGAAGATCACATAACATCTGGTTCTTTACGTTAGAGATTCTGTGTTTTACATGCAAAATAATGCATTTTGGATGAAAAAATACTAGAACCATTTAAAAGTTCAGTACCTATTTATCAATTAAACAACATAGGTAAATAGGGAACTAATTAACTATTTATTTACTTATTAATTATTGTAGTATATACATATATATGCGACCTAGAACAGGTGGTAATATCTTAATTCCTAAATTAAAAACAACTACTGCACAATTTCATTATACTTACAGAGAAATATTTTTCTTTAATGAAATGAACAGGTGAAAATTTACATCTTTAATTTTTCTTTATGTAACACTGATAAAAAACATCGTTTATATCTTTTTTTGTAATTTATATACGAGTATGTTATCCTAAAAATATTATTGATTAAAATAAACTGAAACCTCTTCTTCAGCTTCACAAACATCAACAGATGAAAAAATTTAAGGAATATAGATGTTCAAATATGGGCAGAATGGTGAATGTTACACAGTGTGTAAAGTGGCCACTTAAACCAGCCACTAGACTTCTTTATTACCTTCTCTTAAATGTTTTTCAGTTCTGTTGTAATCTGTTAATATAAACAGCTCCCCTAGGAGTTGAATCTAGTCCTTGTCTACAAAAATTTGGACAAACTCAAAATATTGTTGAACAATAAATACATTAAACAATATCTTTTCGGAAAATACCAATGTGTACAGAATAGTCACCAATGAATCCTTATGAGATGAAAACAGATTGAATTAATACCCTGTAAAATATAAAAATGAAATTAGCAGCAATTTGTATTCAAGACGTCACACCATACGATAAAATAATACCACGCCGTCAGGACTCGTAATCGTAAAGTAATTAACAATAATATGTAAGATATCTTTTGACAAGTATACAATATATAATGAATTATTATACCTAAATTATACATTTCCTCAAAAACATAACATTATTATGCAAAAACTCACCTTTACGTTTTATTGATTTGCATGCATTTTTTTATTATTACAGCCAACGCATGTTTTATATGATTTTTTTATAGAATAGAAATCCAATAATGATGTTTTTTTTGTATTTTTATTGAAACCTTACGATACGGGTTTTTTTTCGGTTTGAAAAAAATATATGTCAAGGAGAAAACCTGGAGTGATCAAGGTTTTTTTTTTTTATTTAAAAAAATATTTTTTTTAAGAAAAAAAATAATTGCTAAGTACCTCGAATAAATTTAGCCAAATGGCTACACATACAGTCTTACATGCATTTAAAACCCAAAGTTTAACTTAGCCATATTTTGCACTTGATGATTCTTGATGATTGATGATCAATTCAGGCAGAGGAAAACTTGTCGAAATCCGGCGCTCCCCAAACACTAGATTCGGAGATCGTGCTTTTGCCGTTGCCGGCCCCTCTGCCTGGAACTGATTGCCATCAAACATACGAATCATCGACAGTCCCAGTCAGTTCAGATCCCAACTAAAATCTCATTTCTTTAATTCATCATACCCTCAATTTTAAATCAGAAAATATAATATGTCACTTTAGCTTAGTTAGAATGTAAGTTTAAGTATACAATTGTAAAGCGCCCTTGAGGTGATCTTTCACAAAAATGGCGCTATATAAATCATCCAAATATTATTATTGTTATAACATTCTTTCGCGATAGCTTTTTTTAGAAAAGAGAAAAAATGCATATTTTTTTGTATGCTTCAAGCAAATAACATTTCAATATTACAAATAACAAAATATTTAAGGCGTCATATTGGGACAACATATCCCTTGACAACGTGAACCCTTCGAGCAATGGTTCGACATTATTAAAGTATAATACTTTCCAATGGCAAGAGTATTTTCCTCTTAAACCTTGGTTTACTGATGTGAAAGATGTCGATCTCCAAAGTGATAATGTTCAGCTATCTGACTGCTCTTTCAATCGGCATAATCAGAGGCAGGTTGGTTCTGGAAGCCGGAAGGTAAAACAGTATGTGCTGACGCTGTCGGATCAGGAATATAAAAACTGGTACTCTCTAAAATGGCTGAGTTAGTATGTAGGTAACGATAAAACTCAAATAGCCGTATTATAATTATATGTCTACTCTATAATGTCGAAATTCGTGCATTATGTAGGGCTGAGACAAGCATTTTGGCCAAAATCAAAAAAGTAGTTACGCGGTGGTTTGGACATGTTGGGCGAATGGACGGCGAAGGAACGGCTTAAAATATTAACTACGCAAATGTCGATAGATGCAGAAAACTAGGATAACCGAGAAAAACGTAGCAAGACTAAATTATACAAATACTTAAAGATGGACATGTCAAACCCTCAGGTAAAACTTTTGTTTGTGCGTGTGCCATCCATAAATAAATATAAAAAATTAACATACAATAAAAGTCAATCCACCTTATGGAATTTTATCGTATCGTGTGGATTTTTATCATCTTAAGAAAGGAGCATACAATAAAATGTCTGATTTTATTGTTAAAATTTTTGGTGTAAACATTTATTTCATTATTTATTGATGACATTTAAATAACTTTGAATTGACCGCCAAACTATTCCGTTCCAGCCTTAATATAAACAAAGTTTTTTCCTTATTCGTACCCAGCGATGCATAGGGCATATTTTGATTTGATACACGAATGTAAGATGATCAGTCGTTGTCTTCAGAACTAGTTTAGGGACCATGAAACATAACAGTGAAGCTCAATCTTTTATAGAAATCTTTTATGTCACCCCTGCACGGTGAACGACCCCGAGACCTCATTGTTTGCATGCTTTAATCAACCACGAGATGGATTCATCTCCGCTCGATCTGTTGTCCATCTTTTCAAAACAATAATTGGTTTTTGTGTTCCTCGTTTTCTGCATCCATCAACATTCGCATAGCAAATCTTTTTGGCCGTTCTTTCGCCGTCTATTGGCTTTATACGTCATATATGCACAAGCCAATACAAAATTTCATTCTTGATTTGGCAATAATAAATCAAGATCAAGAAACACATTGTTTGTGGATTTTTTCTTCCTAATTGAATAATTTTCACGTCTGAACAGCATTTCAAATTTCTTCCGATGATATAATATAGGAAATTATTTATTATTATGACATGATTTATCATAATAACATTTATATTATGACATGGTATATTATAAATATGACCATTGACCATTTGCTCAAATTGTGGTCAGCAATTTTCCCTATCTTATTTATTTTTAAAAAAAAAGAAAACAACAGCCATTATAACAAAAAATCACAATAATTACATCAATTATAGTTTTCTATATACCCATAACTAAATACGATGCCAAAAAATCAGAAAACAGGAGTACCCGTGAATAGCAACTCAGTATCATTCCACTCGTAAAAAAAGATATTGCGATAATATAAAAATATAAAAATACATTTTAAAAATTAAATTAAAACAAAAATAATTAAAGAAAATTGACGTTAAAGAGAAAACAGATCATTTACACGAAAAGACTTAGGAAAAGAGAAGGTAAAGTATTTTTTAATTGATACATATTTCAATAGAGTATAAGAATCTTTTTTAGAAAGGTAAATGGAAATATAAGCAATAAAATAAATATTTTTGATGTTTGAAGCACTTACTTCGTAAAACTTTTTTATTCAATATAAACAACTCTGTTTTTAACCACATTTTATTTTTCTACAGACCGGTTTCAAAGCTACTCAAACTTCTTTATCAGGGTATAATTAACTAATAAATTCTATCCTATGTTATTTTAACAGTGATTACTAAATATTACATAGACAAATGGAGCTAATAAGTTAAGTCTTTTTGTCGTGATGTTTTTGTTAAGACGAATAGTATAAAATGAGTTGGATACGATCTTTACAACTAGACAGGAGAGGACTAAATAAAATATTGTTTGTTTGGTTATTTATTATTTTTTCATTATTATGAATACCTTTTTTAATCTAAATTTGTTGCGATTGATAGGGAAAACATTTTGACAAGGGAATATGAAAGTCTTGGCATTTACGGGGCTTATAAACTATCATTCGCTGGTTTATGTGGCCACTTTACACACTGTATAACATTTACCATTTTGCCTCCCACATGATAAAGATTTCAGCTCTTTTACTTCACAAAAGTCAACAAATGGAACAGTTGGGGAAATGTGGATGTTTAAACATAAACACATAGGTTTTTGTGATTCACTCAAACATTTCCGTTTTAAACAATTCACAATTAGAAAAAGGGAATCAAGTCAGTCTCGTAGTGTAATGGTCAGCGCGTTAGCCTGCCATGCGAGAGGTCTCAGGTTGGATTCCTGACATGGTTGATATTAAATTTGTATTTAAAAGGGTGCTTTTATACATGCAAATATTTCATAGTCCCTGGACTGGTACCTGATGCGTAAGACTGATCATCTTACCTTCATGTAACGAAAATGATCTAGATACGCTTCGATTGGTGTACCAGTGTAGCGCCCTATGCACCATTAGGTGCGGAGAGGAAATTATGATAATGAGTTGTGATAGAGTGGGAATGGGACTGGGGTTCGAGCCTCGGAGCTCTGATTTGTGAGTCCGCGGCACTAGCCGCAGGACCACAACTTGTTTCTGGTGATTAAAATTTGCTGCATTTGGTATTTCAATGTAGTACCCTATGCATCACCCTAATGAAACACAGTAATAATACTTTTTTTGTTATTCGTTTTGTTGATTTCAGCATACCAAATTGTTTACTAACACTTATGAGTAAGCAAACAGTGTTTATCGTTCGTTGTGAAAATATTAATGTATGCGTGAGTTTGTTTGTATATCGTGTTTGAGTCGCTGGAAGGTGTATGAATTTAGAGAAAGTGAGATCTTTTAAGATGGATGAAACTACGGTTGAGTGGTTGTTGCGCTTACGATTTTATACAAAACCACGAGTTCTTTTCCTATTCTAAAAAAAAATCATGTTTTACTCGCATATCCAAAGTTGAAAGATGGAATTGTAGAAGTTGCACTGTTTGTTTAATGTGATGACGTATACCCGCCGATGCCAGGTCATAAACTCTATTTCACCTCATCATCAAGTGGTGCATAGGGCACTGCATTCGTAAACCAAACTCAGCGTGTTTCGATCATCTGATGCATGAAGGGAAGGTAATCAGTATTACGCCCAGAGCACTGATTACAATAGAACGTTAATATTTATCTTCAATTTTGTCTACAAAGTACAATTAAGTTTTCTTTATGAAAATCAGAATAAGTATGCACTGTTTTTCTTTTGAGTTTGTTCAATTATAGGTTACCGATGAAGATACTTTAAATGTTCATGCAAATAAATTCATTTTCGTACACAAATATCGATTTTTCTTTATGGACTGTCATTTTTTAAAAGAAAATTTTAAAAAAATATCACTAGAAAACATATTTGGCATTGATAATTGTGACGTCAAGATTCGTGACGATGTTCTAAAAAAACTTGAACTTGAATGAACAAAGCAAAAAATGAACATGAATCGTGACGTATTAGAGGCGCGGCCAACGCAACGACCGTTTTTGGGGGGAATTCAAAATCACAAAAAAAAAATGCTACGAATAAGTGGTCGGCCTCGTGGTGTAATGGCCAGTGCGTTTGCTTACCAAGCCTTGCAAGTCGTCTCGGGTTCGATTCCCGACATGGTTGATATGAAATATTTGTTTTAAAAAGGGTGTTTTTTTACAAAAATATTTTATATTCCCTGGACTGGTATCTGAAGCGTAAGACTGATCATCTTACCTTCATGTAACAAAAATGATCAAGATACACGGAGATTGGTGTATCAATGCAGTGCCCTATGCACCATTAGGTGCTGAAAGGAAATGATGATGATGATATGAAAAGGCAAAGTCACAAAATTCAATTTTATTTAAAGCAATTAAAAAGTATTACGAAATGGAAAAAAATATTTATGAAGAAAAAAACATATCAAAATTTAAAATAATGATCAAGACATATGTGATAAACAATTTATAAATGAAATATATTTGCAATGTTATTATTAGAACACACATAACAATATGTATGATATGTGTGCCCTACTTTAAGATTTAAATAAAATAAATAAATATGTTGCAAAAAAATATTTTTTACTGAACAGTATTTCATTGACCCTTTTTACTTTAAAACTGTAAAAAAAAGTGGTATTTTCCTATTTGCAGGCGTTGGCGTTGGTCAAGTGGACGTTCCATTATTAATTTGAGTATTGTTACAAAACTCAAATTAATAAAAAAAAACTGAAATCGTTAGTTTGAAAAGAAACAGTGTACACATAATTAAATCTAATTAATTACGTAATGTCCTTTTCAATGACAATGTTTTTTTTAAATAGCGTGCGTTGTTTGTTCAATCTAATTGCAAATTTAATTGTTTTATAAGATACATCCTTTCTGTATAATATCACGAAGCATGCAATATTTATATACGAGCACATACGCATTTCAAATTATATAACATAAAATAAACATGATGATTTTATCCTGCAAATGCTATTAATAATTTACGCGGATAAACCATCGCATTATTTTAATACAATTCAAAGAGTAACAGATTAAAGTGTATTAACTCTGAATATAGAGATAAAAAAATTAATTGAATGAATGTGAGACAAACAACTTCACTCCATTTACGAACGCGATGTTTTGTGGTAATAAAATATCATCATCCTTATTCCCTTTCCGCGCCTAATGGTGCATAGTGTACTGTATTGATACACCAATCGCAGCGTTTCTTGATCATTTTTGTTACATGAAGGTAAGATGATAAGGTCTTACGTTTCGGGTACTAGTCCGGGGACTATAAAATATTTTATTGTGAAAACACCCCTTTAAATAAATATTTCATGTCAACTATGTCGGGAATCGAATCCGAGACCTCTTGCACGTTAGGCTAACGCGCTGAGAATTGCACCACGAGGCCGACAGTCAAATAATTTAAAACTTCAATTTTAAAGAATAAGTGCTTTGGCGGTCTTATTACTTAAGCTTCAATCAATATCTTTTAGCCAAACGAAAAACAGACTGGTCAAAAGAAGAGTTAGTCAAAAATTTGTATTAAATAAATATGTATCAAAAGAGGTTTACATTAAAAAACCTAATTAATTAAAAATAACAGCTGTTTTTCAATTGGGAGATATTATCTTTTTTTTAGTACAGTATGTTATACATATTAAATGATGAGAAATGTGGAATCAGATAATGAGTTAGGAAAGGCGAAAGGAAAATGAAACAGGGAAAGGAAAAGGGATAAAAACACATACTAAAAAAAAAACAGTAAATTTCGGGGGTTCAGGATTCTGAGGATATTATAATAAGATTTTAATATTTGTGTTGATTCGAGTATTGGAGATTATTAATTTATTCAATAAAACACTTCGTTATGAGACCACGTTAATTTTTTAAAAGCCTTTAAAATAAAATATTAAGTAGAAAACGTGAGCATTTTTTTTTTTTTTAAAATTTATAAATCATAAAACACAAAGTATTTTACAAGTATAAAACGTTTAAATACATTCCCACGAGTTACAACAACTCAATTCGGGACATAAATAATAATAACATTAAAAAAATAACACATTTTGAGAACAAAAAAGAAACAAAGCAAGTTTAGCACAACAATATATACGCCAAAACCCTTTTCTTACACAAGCAGAATAAATTTATATAAAAACGCTTTTAAGAATAAAAAAAAAAGTGAATTTACTAAGCGAGATAAGATCATTAACATCACATGCCATGCGGATTATGCAGCCATAGTGATGATGATAACATATCCATCTCAGTTAGTAAACGTCTGGATGTCTCAGAAATGTCGTAAAGTACAATGAACACATGATTATTGGAAACATAATTCGGATATACAAAACGTGTGTCAGACCGATCATGTATATACAATAGAGGCGATGATAGATAGAGAGAAAATAAAAAATACGAAAAAGGGTAGAAAAATTAAATAGAAAAACTAAATAGAAAAACCAAATAATTTTTAATGGTGAAGAATACATAATTGTGTAATTTGTTGGCGTTTTATAAAATCAAGTTATTCAATGACTCGACTGCATCCATTCTACACGAATTTTGTAACTAATCGGGGCAAATTCACAGGCATAGATCGTTTCTGCTTGTATCACTATAAACTGAGTCTCTGCACTTAATCAGTGTAAGTATTATGCTGTTATTAAATCAAATGAATATAAACACCGATATAATTAATAATATTACTGTTGATATTTTCTTATAATTAAGATATCACGATTTATTTTGAATTTTGTAAAGATATAAAACTCCCTCTCATGGATAAAATTATTCATGCAAATTAAGATTTAGAATTTTCGCAGCCAAACTAGACTATTTAAATCAAAAACATTAAAACGTTATTTATATAAATTTCTACAAGGCTGAAATTTCACAAAAATAATTTTGGGTTAAGTTAATTGAACCTTTATAATTGTACTACCTCGTATATTAAAAAATCTTTATTTTCTTCTTGTATTTAAAAAACGATACTTTGTACGGATTAATATTGAATATCAAAAAGTAAGCAAAATAATTCAAAGTATAAAATATGGACAACGTAAAAAGAAAGAATTTTAATTTATTAATGACGTACAAACTTTATCTGCCCTAAAAAAACAGTTGTAATTCGAAAACATCTATGTGCATTTTTTTAAATTCAAATTTTGACCAATTTTTTACCAGTCTGTTTTTAGCTGGCTGGAAGATATTGTTTTTAGCAATAAGTCTGAAATAAATAATGTTTCTAAATATGTTTCTTAGTCAGAGAATCTCTTATATAAAAGTGGTCATTCAACACAACATTGTGTCACATTTACTATTATGCTTATGTTTGATTGTCCACGTAATTAATAGAACTATGCGATGGGAAAATTATATTATTTACAAGGAGAAAAAATATTTATTCAGTGATTCTTTAACTGATTTCAAGCAATTTTTTTGGTGAAAATTTGCAAGGCGCGTAGTCTAATCAACTCGCTAATTTTCACATCCTTGTGATGTAATAGGACATTCCAAATATTGCCAAAAAAATATTTCGGAATATTTTTACAAAGTATTTACTTTATCACGTAAGGAGGTTGCCAAAACAAGTGCCAGCGAGGAAATGACTACCTACTTTAATTAAATAATGTTTTTTAAAAATCAAACTTTTTAATTTTTGTGGGGATAAATCAGTTTTCCGTTACAATATCAACAAAATATGTCAAAAAGAAAATTAAGAATTAATCGCCTTTTCCGCACCCAGTGGTTTATAGGGCACTGCATTGGTGAATTAAATGCAGTATCGTTCAATCATCTGTCACATGAAGGTAAGGTGATCAGTCTCACGCTTCAGATGCCAGTTCAGGAGCAATTAAATATTTCATTTTAAAAAACTTTTAAAATCAATATTTCACGTCCACCCTACCAGGAGTCAAAACAAGGATCTTTAGAATGGAAAGCAAACACGTCAACCACTACACAACGATGCGGACTTATCTCTACTCGGTTTTGTCAGTCGGAATTTTTTCCTGACAGCCATCGAGTCGAAAACATTCGTCCAGAGTAATAGTACTATTTCATAAACAGAACTGTATTTTTCATCCGCTTGGACACAGGGAAGAAAAAAATATGAGCATTACAACAGAGATGAATAACATTTTAGAGAAGTTAATATAGAATTTTAGGCATCTACAGGGCTTATTACCTGTAATTGGTTGGTTTAAGTGGCCACTTTACACACTATGTAACATTTACCATTCCGCTCATATTTGAACATATATATTTATTTATTTATTTTATTTATTTATAAATTTATTGCAAAAAAATAATATACATACTTAATAACAGGGAATCTATATAAAACCAATTAAATTTCAAATGAAAACGGAGTGTTCTCTGTTTATGATAGTCTTCATCTAACATGGCACAGCCTGTTCTAAAATAGAGATTTTCTTTATTTAGAGCATAAGTAGTCCTATACTAATAAAACAATAAATAGATATTTTTTTGACATTCCACCTTACCGCCTACTGGTTTTCAAATAATTTTGCTTATTGTTATAATAGATTTTTTTTTTAACAGATTTTTTTTTAATTCGGGATAAAAAATAAGTATCCTATTTTATTTTTCACCTCTTCGGGTATCCTTATTCAAAAAAATATGACAATCAGTCGAGACGTGTTGACTCTGTTGAGACGTGAAGGAAACACAAGCTAACAAACAGACGCACTTTCGCATTTATTACATTAGTAAGGAAGTAAGGATTTACAAAATATTTCTCTCTCAATCACAAATAACTACCGACGTGCTAATAAGCGACGTGACGACAATTTCTCACCATGTTGTTTATCGTATTCGCAATCACAATAAAAACATCCGTGAACACCTAATATTAAATGTCAAAATATTTACGTTTCGCGACGTATAATCCTGTTGCGCAGCACATATTTAAATTTCACCGATGTAAATATGTAAAATATTCCAAAACCGCTTTTTTATTTATTTAGTTAGTATTTATCATGCTGTTATTGCATTTAGCCGGCGGTTGGCAAGCCAAATGTCAAGAAAAGTAGTCGCCATAGTATTGTAGTTTAATTTTCTCTTTTTTGTATTAGATACTCCTTACTATTTTGCAAATGCAATATATTGTATTCTTTTTTATAGTAAACGCCGATTTTTCACCAGTGAACTGTAAGTATTTACGAGGAAAACAAAAAACAAACCGATACGAGCGTTGACTCAGAGATTACAGACGCGTCGACTTACACGTATGACAGCGATAACTTAATCATGTTCATTATTGTTCATTGTGATCGCTCAAATGCTTAGCATGTTTTTAAGCACCTCGATAGTTATTTGTGATGGAGCTACTGGGCTCTGTCTGCAGAAAACTCCCGTGAGTCCTCCCGAGTTAGGCCCGCGTCCCGTAGTTCAGACGCGAACTGCTAACAAACTGTCAGCCGTGGACGTCCAAGATCGCGAGTACCTGATGCCTAGTAAAGCAGACAAACGTGGTTAAAGCTCTCGGGACGCATCCATAATATATGGCCCAGCCGTATCGCCTCTGCTGACGACATTCCTTACGAAGTCAAACTACCGCACGCCCAGTATTCTTCTGAGACACCTATTTTCGATACTCAATAGTAAGGTGCCACGATTCGCATATATAGAGGAAAATAGGTGCTATAAAAGCATTGCATAGGCGGCACTTTTGTGTTTTACCGAATAAATATATGATGTAATAGGTACAATTGTTCTTATAGTAATTGGTAATAGCATAATACAGTAGAACTCTAATTATCCGAATTAATTGGAATCAGACCCCATTCGGATAGTAAAAAATTAAATTAATTGTTTTTTTCCAAAAAAGGGGTGTATTTCAATTAATTACTAAATGTTTGTTGAAAATAAAATATTAAAAAAGCCAACACTTTTACACGTTAAGCGTTGTTACAAGTGCTGTATATTATATTACATGTTTGTAATTTTAGAAATATTTATTTATTTATGATTTATTTATCAACGGTTCAAAGAAACTTTTACAGCCTTTTCCAGCTGACGATACCACGACAGAAAAACTACTATGGGGATAGAACAATGGGGAGTGTAGTATCAAAACCGTTTAATTTAATACCTGTTGAAAATCGTGAGGAAAAAACTGGAAAACATTTAAAACAATAGTCAAAAACTTATTAAAAACAGCAAGTGAAACTTAAGAGTGCACATAAATATATTATATTCTTATTCTAATAATATACTATGTGCTAAACTTTTATAAATTAAAAACAAATAATAAAAAAATGTAATTTAACCCGCAGATAAGCCTTGGCTTTGCGGGAACAAAAATACAATTCTGTACAAACAAATTACAACAGGGAATGAGAATACCTTAAAGCAGGGAATATGGAAGTCTAGGCATTTACAGGGCTTATGACCTGTCAATGGCTGGTTTAAGTGGCCACTTTACAACTGTGTAACATTCACCATTTTGCCTATGCTTAAACATCGATATTTCTTCAATTCTTCAATTTGTTAATTTTAGTAAAGTTAAAGAGCTGAAACCTTTATTGTTTTAAATTATTTCACATACTAGGCAACGCCTGAAAACAATTTTCCAATTTATTATGTATGTTATTGTATTTGTTAAAGAAAAAGTGTTATAGAAATAATTACAGCAGTGAACGATTCATTGTGTAATACATTATATGAAATAAAGTAAAATAATTCAAACCAAACAACAGTAAAATATATAAAAAAACAACAAAAAAGAAACATAACATATCTAAGATGACAAATCTCTTCAATCCGTGCCTCATGTCTGAGGATGGTGATTACGCCTGACTCCAGGCATGGCTCGTCTGTGGACAGTCTCCCTCCATCTGGAACGGTCTTGTGCTCTTCTATAGGCATTCGTCAGTGACGATTCTGATAACTCAGTGACTGTACCGCTCCATCTTGTCGGTTGACGTCCACGCGACCTTGTCCCTTCGACACTTCCCAGAAGAAGAGTTTTCTCCAAACTATCAGAATCTCCCCTGGAAATATGCCCAAAGAACTGCAGGATTCTTTTCTCGCACATGGATATCAGTCTTTCTCTTATGTCCAGTTCCTGGAGAATAGATGCATTCGTACGTCTGGCCGTCCACGGAATCCGCAGCACTCGCCGCCAACACCACATCTCGAAAGCTTCGATTTTTTTCTTTTCAGATTCCCTCAGTGTCCAACACTCCACACCATACATGAACACTGAGAAAACCAAGGCCTTCACCAGTCTCTTTTTTGGTGTTAATGGTTATGAACAATTATCGAGAGAAGATCTTATGTTCTAAATATAAATATAAAAAAAGTAATGTTGAGAATAATTAAACACAAAAATAAAGTGGCAAGTATTTAACTAGGTAATAATGAAAAAGAAAAATAATGTTTCAATAATAATAAAAATAAAAAAAGTTTTTTAGATTTAGATCAATTAGAGTATAAATGGAAAGAACACAATTGTAAGACGTCCCTGCACATTATGGTACACAAGAATTGTTTTTTTTTAATGTATATATTTAATCTGGATAGGATTGTTTTCCAGTTTTCGTTATAAATTTTATTTTTAAACTTTTTGAAAAAAAAACTTTTTAATTCCTGTTTTGTTCATCTTACTGGGATGTTGTTCTCGAATACCTACTAAATATTGTATTCCAATTTTGGAGTTGCTTTATTATATTTGTTGTTGTTTCTTTAGAAATTGAATTGTGTAGTCAGTAGCTTACTATGCTTGACATATAAAAAAAATATTGCATCAGAATACGTTTGTGCGTGGCCTACCACGTGTGTTATCACATTACTAAATGAGTGTACTATTTAGACAACTTTAAGGCGATTAACTTGTAATGGGGATATTGTATTAGTAACCGCACGTTTTCGACAATGCTTTTAATAAAAATTAAAGGTTTTTTTGTCACTTTTCGTATTTTTATGTTTAAAATTTAAATGGATTCAAATATTATGGTTTAACCCACACAAAACAAGATTAAAAGGCTAATGGCGACCGATGAGGAAAAAACGAGTGTATCGATTCTAAGAATATTTAAAAATATTATGTAGATATTTAAAAGCAATAATAAACATCGATGTTACGTATGTACCCGGCTATAGATATGTTTGAAATTAATGTTACATTAATAGGAATGGGTCCTTGAAAGCAAATAAACTACAATTAGTTTTTCAAATTAGCCAAAGGTTTATTCTTAACGACTGGAAATATAAATATATGAGAATAAATAATAATTTAAAGCAAAAATGTAGTTTCTAACAAAGAAAAAAGGATATTTTTTATTATCCATGTAAATAAATGGGAGTCAGTGTCGAGAAAGCTCCTAACGTCACTGCGAGCTATTCAGATCTGTTGTGACGGCTCCCCCTAAATTAATTCTTGCCTTCCAAACTAAGGTCTTGAAGAGCCTGGTTACTGAATAGAGGCCGAGCGCTTTAATATCTATTGCTAAATCTCCTCCTCCAAGGCCCAAGTCCTCAAAGTACCGGGGTATTTGGAAGGGGGCAAAAGCTCTCACATCCTCAGGTCCAACCAATGGTCCACCGTCGATGCGACTTCTCTAGTGATATGGAGAAAGTCACAATACACAGTCAAATCACATTCACAAACTCGTACCCGAAACATACATCACATTCACATACGAAACCCGGTCACTGGTTGAAATTATTAATAAAAATGGAATAAAACTAATTATAATAATCTTCCTAATGAACTAAAAACTATTAAAAATCATCAATAAATAAATTTGAAGTTAATCTAAAGAAATTTTTTGAACTAGTGTAAAAACAACATTAAATTTTAATTGGTGTGAATGTATTATTGTTTTATGCTTTTTCTTTATTTATATCCTGTTTTTATTTTTCTTTTTCATGAACTTGTATTTAAAATTATATAAACTATTATAAATAAACAACTAAAATAGTGTAAGTCACCCTCCAAGAACAAGAGGTCTCTTTTTTGGAGAGTTACAGTGATAACATTTACTAGATGTCTAAAAGTAGATGTTTAGAATTTTACAAAAACGTGTACTTTTTATGAAATTTATGAATTAAAAAATTTGAAAAAAAAAAGCTATTTACGTTTTTTTATGATTATAATTAAAATGCAGTTCCACCAAGAAATACCAGTAGTAAAACTCAATCTATTAAAATAAAATACGTACAATTTGGCATAAAGGTGAAAATTCGTACTTAATTACATTGTTTTTTTTTCTTCCTGACATATTTTAATTTGTTTTTTTTTTCAGGCACAAGATGTTGAACTCGTTTTCAAAAGGATTTATCAAATTCGTAATGTACATATTTCAGTGCATTTTAGCACCCTTCATTTGGCTCATAAATGTTGGGAAATCCAAAAAACTACCCAAAATTACGAATCCTTTGCTCTTCATGAGTGCAACGAAACTCTCATACATGATCAGAACCAAAAAAGTAAGCTTTCCACTAAAATTTTACTAGTCATATTTTTCTATTTCCGGGCGAATGAAGAATATAATATTTATATATCTGATATATAACGAGAATCTTCGACGAGTGTTTGGACTCAATGGCCGCTACGACTCGCCATTTCGGAGATGTGACGGACAAACAAACAAACTCAACACAGGACTTTGGTTCCATTGAGTAAAAATTCTGAAAAAAAAATCCCGTGGGAAATAGTTTTTTATAGTAGTGTAGTGGTTTGTGCGCTCGTCTACCATGCTTAAGGTCCGGGTTCGATTCCTGGAAAAGTCAACATGAAAGATTTGTTTACGGGGTAGGGTGGTTTTAATCTGGAATATTTCACTATCCCTTGAGATTGCACTTGAAGCATAAGACTGATCACCTTACCTTCCATTTTTATTTTTTTTTATTTATTAAATCATACAATTTTTTTTTTGTACTCCCAGGAGTTACAACAAACTCATTTTAGGACAGAAAAATAACAGATGATCGAGTTGAACTGCATTTACTTCATACATGCAGCATCCTATTCACTGTCAGGCGCTGATAGGGGTTTAACAATGATGATTACCAATATAAAAAGTAACAAAAAATAAAATTTATTTATTATTCCATGTCCGCTCCCTAGTTGGAGCATATGGTGTCCACAAAGAGACTCCATGCATCTTTATCGGTTGCCAGCTCCTGTGCGTCCTCCCAAGTTAGGTTCGCGCCCCGTAGTTCTGACACGAACTGCCGACCAACCGCATCGCCTCCGCTTGGTGACGATTGTCACCGGAGTTTGCTGCGTCCGTTCTCTTATTAATTCATTCCTCACAAAGTCAAACCACCGCGCACCCAAGATTCTTCTGAGACACCTTTTCTCAAAACTCATATAACCGAGTATTGCTGTTTTAGGCCCCAGTGAGGTGCCACGATTTGCATCCGTAGAGGAGAATGGGTGTTATGCAGTAGTTATATAGGCGGCATTTTGTTTTCACAGAGCATCTCCAGACAGCTTTCGTACTGTTAAATGCTGCCATTTTCCGTAACATATACTCCCTGTATTGATTACTTGGTTTGACAGGGGATTTTGAGCATCAAGGCATGAAGTGTTACAAAGTACATGGGTTTTTGCAATATTGATTTTGAAACCCATGCATCCAGTGTACATCGGTAGATGTTATACATTAATTGAATTGTACGGTAAACAAATAAGTGAATCACTGGTCAGTCATTTCAAAGACTTATTATATAATGACGGCCTACGTGGTATAATGGTGAAGATACTTGACTCACATGTGGAATGTTTCAGGTTTGATTCCCGGTGAGAACATAAAAATTAAATGCGGGTTTAAAAACGGCGGATACTTATTTGAACACCTAATAGAATTTTCAGTTTTTACTTGGTGAATTCAGATTTGTCCCGCGCCTGCAATCTCAATGACAATGTTCGGTTTCTACGAGCGTAGTACCTATCTACGTACGTACATTGTACAAACGTAGATTTTATTCATCAATTTGATTTGTACAGTAAACATTTTAGAAGGTATGCAATCGCGTGCTTCAAATTACAGCGATAAAGATGAATGTCATCTTGTGTTTCTAAATTGTTCCACGTAGATGGCTACAAGCAGCATAACGACATCAAAGAATTTTTCCGAGTCTAATTTTCAATTAATACTTTTCTAATACTTTATCCCTTTCGGCACCCAGTGCATAATACACTGTCTTGGTACACCAGCTATTTTTTGTTACATAAAGGTATGATAATCAAACCAGGGACTGTTGGGGGAGAGACACAGTTTAAAGTGACACAATCAGGAACGACCTATGCCTGTAAGCTTGCCCTGACTCGCTAAAAAATCCGTGTTGAGTCGGGGCACGACACGAGGCACTATGAAATGTTCTAGTGTAAAATCACTCTTTAAATAAATATTTCATGTCGGGAATCAAACCCGGGGCTTCTTGCGTGTTAGGCAAACGGATTGACCACAAAGCGGAGTCTATTTTTTAATTTATTTTTATTTTTATTAGTTTCTGATCCTATATTTGTAGTGATATACTCATGTATCTGTGTCAACTAATTGCTTGTCCCATCTCAACACAGGACTTTTAGTCTAATGGAGTTGGGACTTATGTCTCAAATAATGTACAATAAACTGATGTATGTAAATGAATAAATAAATAAATAAATGGCCAATACGTAGAAAATATGTGATTTTTGATACGAATTTGATGTTAAATTTTTCGTAAACATTATTAGCTATCATTTTTAATTTTTTTGCAATGCAATAGGCCAAGAGACTTTTTGTTTAAGTGGTGAAATAAACTATAGAAAACCCCAGAAATCATGTTTAGTAATTTTGATATCACCAGCAGCGCAATCACAAATGACTATCGAAGTGCTAATTAGCGACGTGATAACAATTTTTCTCCGTGGTTGTTTATCGTATGCGCGGTCACAATGAAACATCCGTGAAAGTTATCGATCGGGATTATTATATTTTTTCAATATTGTCATACTTCAACTTAATGCTAGGCAACACCTAATATTAAATGTCAAAATTCAAAATATTTACGTTTCGCAACGCATAATCAATCACATATTTGAATTTTACCGGTGTAAATATGGAGAGTATTCCTAAACTGTAAGTAAAATAATTTAGTTGTATTTTTTTGTTCACAATTTATCATGCTATTTATTTGTTTTGAATCAAATTGAGAAAGCTATTAAACTTAACAATTGTTGAAGGCGTTTGGCGTTTTGCAACGCGACCGCGATAACTTCAGCGTGTTCATAATTGTTCGTTGTGATCGCTCAAATACTTAGCACGTTTTTTAGCACGTCGATAGTCATTTGTGATTGAGCCCCAGAAATCTAATTCAAAATGCCTTTCTAAAGCTTAGCGTCCACTCTCTTGGCATTACACCAAAGATTCTTTTTTATCCTTTTTCTTGTGTTTAAATTGTCTTTAATATTTATAACTTTATCATTAATATAACAAAAATGAAAACTGTAATAATTTAAACGAAGAAATACAAAATTCTCTACAAAATATGATGTTTTAGGTGAAAGCTGAAGTAGTCATGATGGCGTTTATAGACAGATGTAAAGAAGTCAATCCCATACTGAATGCTGTAGTGGAACCAAGGTACGAAGTTGCTCTTACTGAGGCCAGGAACATTGACAATCTTGTCGCTTCTGGAACTCATACAGCAGATGATCTGGAGAAACTATTTCCTCTGCTTGGTGTTCCACTGACAGTGAAGGAGAGTATTGCAGTTAATGGTAAGCGAAGCTAACTTTTTTTAACAATTACCAGATTTAAGGTAAAACCATTGTGGAATCAGGCTGGAGTCACCAAATGGAGGGCAAATTCGTTTTAGTTGTAAATCATATCAGCGACATCAGACGAAGAGTAGTATGCACAAACACCACTAAATGGTTCGTTTGTTCTAAAATCACGTCAGGATCACCTGCTGAAACAGGAATAATGATTAATTATGAATACAATGTTATTAATAGAGCACACATAAGAATATGTTTATGTCTGCCCTATTTCAAGATTAAAAATTAAGAAACACCAATTATTACAAAAACAACAACAACAACAAACCATCACGCCGTTTCCCCGTATGGGTAGGCAGAGCGGATAGAACGCCACATCACTCTATCTTTGCATACAGATCTCGCTTCGTCTACATTCATACATCTTCTTATGCACGCGCGCCGATTATTCCGACCTTTGACATGTCCATCTTCAAGTATTTGTTGGATTTGGTCATGCCATATCTTTCTCAGTCTACCTCTATTTTATGAAAAGGATAAAAATCTGGCTTTATGGTTACACAACTGTCAAATGTACGAATCGCGTTGTTGTCGCTTCACTAGTGTCGCGGACTTACGAATCAGAAGTCCGAGGTTCGAATTCTGATTAACCGCAACATGATTCTCATTTTCTTACAGTGAGTTATTTACAACATGTTGAAATTGGTCCCAAAGTTGATATATTTGGATACATTATATCATACAAGAATTTAAATATTTGTTTTTTATTTTAAAACATCGTATAAATTCGTAAATAATTCCTGCGGATAAATCCAGTTGGTACTTATCAACAAACCTGCGTCCCCACTCAAAATACTATTAAGAAAAGGAATAAAAAGTTCTGGGCTCCAGCAGCACAATCACAAATGACTATCGACGTGCTAATTAGCGGCGTGATAACAATTTTTCACCGTGGTTGTTTATCGTATGCGCGGTCACAATGAAACATCCGTGAAAGTTATCGATCGGGATTATTATATTTTTTTAATATTGTCATACTTCAACTTGATGCTTGGCAACACCTAATATTAAATGTCAAAATTCAAAATATTTACGTTTCGCAACGCATAATCAATCACATATTTGAATTTTACCGGTGTAAATATGGAGAATATTCCTAAACTGTAAGTAAAATAATTTAGTTGTATTTTTTTGTTCACAATTTATCATGCTATTTATTTGTTTTGAATCAAATTGAGAAAGCTTTTAAACTAAACAATTGTTGAAGGCGTTTGGCGTTTTGCAACGCGACCGCGATAACTTCAGCGTGTTCATAATTGTTCGTTGTGATCGCTCAAATACTTAGCACGTTTTTTAGCACGTCGATAGTCATTTGTGATTGAGCAAAAACTAAAAACTAACTAACTTTTTACTTTTAAAAATGTGTTAGTTATCATGTTCGATGCGGGAAAAATATGTTTTTTTATATATATATATAATATTGTTATATTGAATAGTGAAATAAGCTCGGTAAAAAACAGCGCGATATAAAAAAAAGGGTTGAGTGTTATTATATATTTGTATATAACCACTTACCGACTTTTCAATGTCTACCGGTTTCGAGACGTACCCATCTCTTCGTCAGGACATCAATTAAACCAACGTGTAAAACCAACTATACACCTTCACCATAATTGTTACACAAAAATATAAAACCAACACGACATGCATTTAAATTATTAACCTTTACATGCACTGATTGGGTTATGAAATTATTTTATGTTATGGGAGAAATAGCTGAAAAAAAGGGGGTTTGTTTTTTTTTTTATTTTTTTTTATTTAACATTTTGTACAAAATGTTATTTGTACATTGGCGGGCTTATTGCCAAATGGCAATTTCTTCCAACCAACCAATAAAATAAAAGTTTTATTTTTATAATTCAAGTTACAGAACATATTTAATAGAGAAAAAAAAAGATTAAAAAGTTAAAAATATATAAAAATAGAAATATACGTATTTGTTTATAAATTACCTTAAATCAAAACTATTACTCAATGGGAAAAAGGAAAAAAGAGGAAAGAGGAAAAAGGAAAGGAGGAGAGATTAAGGAAGAGAAGGGAGATGTTTCTTCAGACGTGATTTAAATAGAGATAATGTAGTAACATCTTTGATGGTGGATGGGAGATGATTCCACAGTCGAGCCGCATGGACACTATATGAATTAGAGAAGAAATAGGAATTGTGTATGGGTATTAAGAGAGGGCCTTGAGAATGAGAACGAAGAGGTTGCAGATGTGTTGCTGAATTAGCGGACATTCATTCTTCGCGTAGCAAGGATAAATATTTTTTGTCTTCACATCAAGCATAGTAATACAAATTTTACATTCCAAATCCGGTGCGAAAATGTCCATTTGAAGATTTAAAAAAATAAGAGTTCATCATTTAAAAAAACTAAGAGATATATATCGAGTCTTGTGTCCTATGTCGACTAGTGTGACATCACAGCCACGCAAGAGGTAATGACGATGTTTAGTTTTCACGACTTAATATTTTGCATACCAAATATACCTATTCAAATACTGGTAGTCATTCTACAAAGTTTTGCTGCTGATGCCTTGCCTTCCACTTGACCTTCAAGGCCACGTTGTATGAGTATGTGCATCGTCTTGTCGGTGCTTCAGTGTTGCAAACATTTGAATAGAGCCTGGGCTCTGTAGAAATTAAAACAAAACTCATGTAAGTGCATTATCTATTGACATTACTTGCTGAATGAATAATGGATGTAATAAATAAAAGAGTTTATTGTGTTTTTAATGGCGTAGATAATTGAAAAGATACAGATAGAGACATAAACTGAAGAGTGTGGCGTGCGTTTATAAAATCACTTTAGTCATTTTAAATACAAATTATAATGAAAATAAAATGTCGGCCTCGTGGTGCCAATAGTCAGCGCGTTTGCCTACCATGCAAGAGGTCTCGGATTCGATTCCCGACATGGTTGATGTGAAATATTTATTTATAAGGGTGTTTTCATACTAGAATACTTCGTAGCCCCTAGACTGGTACCTGAAGCGTAAGGTACCAGTCTAGGGGCTGTAACAAAAACCTTACCTTTATGTAACAAAAAATATCAACATACGCTGCGATTGGTGTACCAATGCAGTGCCCCATGCACCATTGGGTGCTGAAAGGGAATAATAATGATGACGATGTTAAAGAATTTTTATTATTTTACAAAAACTCTTCTAGAGTTTCGAGAGAGAACTCCTCCCATCGACTGGTGATATAGTTTTATGTAGTTTTATATCACCCGTCGACGGGAGGGCTCTCCCAAAACTGTAGTAGTGTTTTTGTAAAATTATAAAATTTGTATAACACTAATAACGAAAATTTATTTTCATAATAATTTTTAAAGAAGTGTTACGAAGTGAATGCTGATTTATTTATTTATTTTCAATTTTTTAGTTTACATAATATATTTCAATTTATTTATTTATAAAAACAAAAAAATCACACATAGGCATGGCCTATGCGTGGATATACTAAATCTAAAATACATTATGAAATCTATGGAGTAGATGCATTTATAAATACATTTTAAAAACATATAAAATAAAAATTAATAAATAATATTAATTATCAAATACTATTTAATAGTATGGATACAAGGTTCATTTGCTAAGCATTTGAAATAGTATATGTAGCTTTGCTAAATCGCAATGTTTTATATTATGGTTAGATATTATAATTCAAGAGTTTTCCAAAACCTTTTTTTAACATTTTTAGATATAAAACCCTATTTTAGAATTTTCTAGACTTTCCTAGAATTTTTATCATTTTTTCGATTTTCACATGGCGCTTTTCCCTAGTTTTCATTTCCGGGCCATTTTATAGCTTTTAGAAATGAATAAACCACTAACGTTGCAAAAAATTCATTATTACGATATTACGAAAAAATATGAACAACCTAATGGTCTTTATAATACAAATGTACATCTATCTAAACCGATAGCAAATCTCCCGTTCTTTATCGCAGTTATTTTTCATCAGGTATGAGCAATTCGGCTGGAAGGGTGATCATGAAAAGGGTTCCAGCGACTCATGATGCAGAATGCATAGCACAGGCGAGATTAGCTGGGGCTATTCCCATCCTGGTCAGCAACACTCCTGAACTCTGCCTGTGCTGGGAGACTTACAATAACACAACTGGGACTACCAACAACCCATACGATACCAGAAGAACACCTGGTGGATCTTCAGGAGGGGAGGTAACTAACGAACCTCACAATATTGATCAGAAACTAAGTCATCAGCATGATCGTATATTCAACTCATTAGGTCAATCGCGCGCAGGAGATAACGATTTGAATCATCGCAAAACAAAAGAATTTTCTGTAGATAATAGTACAAACAATAACTAATCCAACTGACCCATTTCCCGTTCCAAGGCATGTTTAAAGATATTGCTAATATCATTTTGACCTCTCTGGATTTGTTACTTTTTTATTCAGTCATTGAACTATCAGCTGCTTTATGCGTTTATACAAGATTAATCATTTGCATAACACATTTTTAGTTTTATCGCATGCAATGAACTCATTTGCGATTTCCTGTCACAGTTCTGCAGAAACCAATCATGATCTTGAAATTTCTTTAACTTCTAAAGTTATTTTTTTATTGCAAATCGCCGATTAGCATTTTGCGAATGTCTCATTCTAGGCAGCGCTTATTTCTGCCGGTGCCTCCGTGGTTGGCGTCGGATCAGATATTGCTGGTTCTCTGCGGCTTCCAGCTCACTATACCGGAGTGTACGGACACAAACCGACTCCTTACGCCGTGTCTACAATCGGACACATGCCGACTTCTAACTCTCAAGACTGGAACAAGTTTTTCACCCTCGGACCGATGACGAGGTACGCGGAAGACCTCACTCTTATGATGAAGGTGATGCAAGACCCTCGAGGACCACCGCTTCAACTTGATAAGAAGGTAAAACATTTTGAGATCCAAAAGCGTATTTTAGTAAAAAAATCTTTATTCATGTAAAATTTTTTGGAGAATGTTTTTTATCATGGTCGTAAAATTATTAATGTTTCATTAGAATAACCTATAGTCCATGAACTAATGCCTAAAATAGTGGGGGGGTTTGAAAATGATGAATTCAAAAAACCTACAAAATGCTATGAGGTGTAATGTATACAGGGTGTTCTTTAAACTCTGTCACATCCGAAACCACGATGATCAGTATGGGCAAGAAGACATGTTGGCATATTTAAAAAAATATTTAGAACGAAGAAAATTTGTAAAAATAAAATATTAAAAAGAACAAATGGTTGCTTACTTCTGCAGGGGAGAAGCGAGGGGGGTTAATGGTGAGTCAGACTCCCCCCTCCCCCTCCTCGTTTCTCGCCTGCAGAAGTTAGCAACCATTTGTTTTTTTAAATATTTTATTTTTTTAAATTTTATTTGTTCTAAATAATTATTTTAATGTGTCAATATGTTTTCTTGCTCATACTGATCATCGTGGTTTCGGATGTGACAGGGTTTAAAAAACATCCTGTATATATATATATATATATATATATATATCAATAACAAAATGCTGGCTCTTTTATATATAAATAAACAATATTTTATTATAATCAAGATTATATCTTTGTACACTTATTTGTTTATAAATTTGTATAAACCACTTAATTTTTTTAATTACACTTCGACCGGTTTCGAGGTTACTACCTCATCGTCAGGAATTTAACTAACTTATAATTACACGCGTTGCTATTTATGAGTTAGTTAAATTCCTGACGATGAGGTAGTAACCTCGAAACCAGTCGAAGTGTAATTTAAAAAAATAAGTGATTTTACAAATTTATAAACAAATAAGTGTAAAATGTCATACCACAAAGTGAAAAATGTTTTTGATAACAATAATATTATATCTTTGTATTAATATAATTTATTTTTTGGTAATTCTTTTTAAATAAAATATAAATTTTATTTATTTTACTAATTTTTCACACCTATACGACTTTTACGTACATAGAAGCTATATAAAATATATAAACAACATAAAATATAAAAAATAAATAATAAACTAATTGGTATATATATATATATATATATATATATATGTTTATATATACCAGTCTGACGATGTCGGCCACGATGAAACCCGGTCACTTGTAAAAATTTATAAATAAAAGTGGAATAAAACTATATACGTATTTTTATGATTATAATATATATATATATATATATATATATATATATATATATATATATATATATATATATATAAAGAAGCTGTAAAAGAGAGAAAAAATCGTAGAAGATATTAAAAAAAAAAATAGGTAATAAAATAAAATACGAACATATGAAAGAAATACAGTTTAATAGTTTAAAGCAGCTAGGTACATAATATTAAAATACAATAAAAACAGAATATTAAGTTCTAAATAAAAACATTTTGTTTTTAACCACGTGCTTATTATTCATAGGACAATATTTTACTACCGGTTTTCGAGCAACGCGAGGTCTTTTGTCGAGGTATAATTATTCAGAATTTAATATGAATCCTCTTTTATAATTTCAATAGTGTCTTACGTCTAATAATGGAGGTAATAAATCAAGTCTTTTGTAATATTTTGTGTTTGTGCGATTATTAGTTGTTATTCTAAAATAAGACAGGGGGTGACTGTTGGAAATAGTATTTATTTGATAGTTAAATTGCTATTTTTTTTCGCTTTTTATCAATTATACCAAGGTAAAAGGGCACGAGTTGCTCCAAAACTGGTCATTACAAATACAAATTTAAAATGTGGTTAAAAACAAACTATTTCAATTTTTATTTTTATTATAAAATTGTATATGTTAACCATAGTGAAAAAATTTATTGACGAAGTTATCGGTCGCTCAAATTAAAAAATTACACCATGTTATCTGCAGAATAATAATATTTCCTAGTAGTGCATTTTCACATCAATTATTACAACCTAATTTCTTCATTGATCAACGTAAAATAATACAGCTTATTGTTTATAAAAACCCTACCATGTCTATATAATTTTTGCATCAGACTATCAAAAAACGAAACAAAGCAATGATTTTTTTAATATTTTTAATTTATCGATGGACTAAGAAAAAAAATATATTTCGGTATATGTAAAAATATTATCAGATGATTTTTTCAAGTTTTGTAATTACTTGGCTTGTGACGTCACAAGTTCTCGTCGGTAAGTTGTGCTGGCTAGTAAATTTAAAGTTCAGTGTTTTTAATTTATTTTTGAGTATGTCAATAAACTTTTAAACTAAGCCAATTAAATATATATATATGTATATATATATATATATATATATCTCGTCTTTTCAGCACTATGATTTTTTTAAGTTTTGTAATTCTGAAATAACTCCGCGTGTGACGCCAGAGGTTCTTCTCCGTCAGTTCTGCCGATTGGTTCGTTTAAGATAACCTTCACAGTTTTCATATCATTGGTTGGTTCATATGAACCAGTGACGTCGTTCCGTTCAAAGAAGTAAGTTTTTTTTTATTTTTAATTCGTACATTTTCAAGAATATTTGCAGTAAAATTTAATGCTCTAATTTTTACCGCGCGCTAGAAAACATTTTTTGTATCCAATTTCCCGTAGGGCTGAAGTTCCTCATTGACTTCCTGAAAAATCGGAAATCTGTTATTGGTTGATTCGGAAGAACTTTACACGTAGCTCAAAGTAGTTCATTTTTATTCTTTTTTTTTAATTTTCAAGATACTTCACTTTACATTTTTTGTATCTTATTTCTCGTGGCACTGAACTTCCTCAGTGATTATCTGCACGTACACATATACGTGAATCAATACTGAAATTTAAATTGTTGTGTGTTTATTTCAGCGATCGTTAGAAAATCAATTAGAATAATGTCCATACTTGGTAATGAAAACAAGTGGCCTTGTTAGATCAAGGTAGAAACACTGTTTCTAAATAGGTATATATAATATGTATAATTAAGTTTTGTTATTGCCAATAACCATCTTTCATTTAGTTCTAGTGCCAACCCTAATGTATGGGAGCGATGTATGGAATTGGAAAAATAATAATGAAAGTTGGTTAAATGCTGTCGAAATGCGATCTCTCGGGCGAATTTGTGGTAAAACGATGTATGATAGATGCACAAATGTCGAGATCCGTCAACTATGTAAGGCTGAGACGTGCATTATCGACAGAATCAAGAAAGGGGTGCTGCGTCGGTTTGGACATGTAGAGCGAATGGACAGGGGAAGAACGGCCAAAAGGATCGACGATTAGAATGTTGATGGATGCAAAAAACGAGGAAGACCGAGAAAGACATGGCGCATTCAAGTCTATCAAATACTTAAAGATGGACATGTCAAGAGTAGGAATAATCGGCGTGCGTGCATGAGAAGATGTATGAATGTAAAGGAAGCAAGGCCCGTATGCAATTACGGAGTAATGTGGCGTTCTATCCTCTCTGCCTACCCCTACGGCGAAACGGCGTGATGATTTGTTTGTTTGTTTGTGTACCACCTTTCCTAATATTTTTTTGGATTTCCTGCTTTTTTGACAAGAAAACATTAGAAGATTTTCGAAAAGCTTGCAGTAACAGGAACAGTTGAGAGTTTAGTATTGTTCACATGTGGACAATTCAAAAGACATGACAATATTGTCTTGTCCCAGCGCTGTGAACAGCTTCGATCGCGCAGGACAGAACGCTGGGACAATACGAAAATTCAGCCGCAGGTCACACGTGTTTTATTTTAAACTTGTCAATTTAATTGATGGATGCATCAAGAAAATAGGAAACTGGATGGCTGAAAACAGACTAACATTAAACCCATCAAAAACTGAACAACTGTGGGTGGCTTCAGCCAGACGACAGAATTTGATCCAGGATACGGCTCTACCTAATGTAGGGAGTACCGTTTTACCCACCGTTAAACTACTGGGAGTTTTACTCAATTCTGACCTATCTCTTGACGCTCAAATGAGTAGAACGATAAGTTCATGCTTCTACCAGCTGAGACAAATTAAATGCATACGCAAAAAATTGCCGGTTGATGCCGCCCGTCAATTAATAAATGCGTTTGTAGTGTCTAGAGTCGATTATTGTAATGGTATCTATGCAGGTCTACCAATGAACAAAATGACTCACCTACAATCTGTATTGAATGCAGCAGCGAGACTTATTTTCGGAATCTCTAGTTTAGTCATATCACTCCACTACTTCGGGAACTACACTGGCTACGTTTTCCACAGAGGGTCGAATACAAACTCTGTTGGCTTATGTATAAGTCACTGCACAACTCGGCTCCGGAATATCTAAGGGAACTATGCATTCCAGATGAACTAGCTGACAGGCGTCTCACGCTTAGATCAGCTACGTCTACGGCGAGAGGAAAAGTTATTATACCTCTACGCAAACAGCGCACTAAATTTAGTGAACGCGCATTTGCGGTCGCAGGCCCTATGGCATGGAATGCTCTCCCAGCAGAGGTGCGAGGCTGTGAAAGTGAAGTGATGTTTCGGAAAAAACTTAAAACCCACTTGTTCTCTAAATCATTTGAATAAATCCGTAGCACGTGACAACAAAATAAATTATTTTAATTAAATTATAAATTTAAAAGCTTCAATCAAATTAATTTAACAATAGAATCACCATGTAAAGCGCCCATGAGGTATTTTATTACGAAAATGGCGCTATATAAGTTATCCATAATAATAATAATACTAGAATTATATATACTAAATTTTAAAAATGTTTTTTTTCTGTCTCCATTTCCGAACATTTCGCTATTGTCTTGAGGTCCTGTCAATGCGCGTTCACACAAGGACAATGCGGCCGCGCGCGGTGGTAGAGCTAATCACCGTCTGCGGAGATAACCTGCCCGTCTATCTCGGTGATAATTTCTAATAACAATGTTTTGTCCCACAACTTGCTGTTTGCACGTGGACAATGGTCGGATCAAAAAAATATTGTATAAATCAACATTGTTCTCGGTGTAAACATTTTCAAATGTATTATTATTATTTTTATGTTGTATTTCTTTGATTGCAGGTCGACATAAAAACAATGAAATTCTATTATATGGACGGCGGAGATGTTTTCTTAGCCAAGAAAATAAACCGAGACGTTAAGGACGCTTTACAAAAAGTCATTGTCTATTTTCACGAGAAACACAATATTGTAGTGGAAAAGGTAAATAATTATCATTAATTAGTCTTTATTCTTGTTTTCCTGATACGCTGATCAACATCAAACATCACGACCACCACTCAATTTATCGCTCTAGATGCAGGATTTAACTCTTGAGTGATTTCAACAAGATAGATAGATTTCATCAATATAGATGAATTTCATCAAGATATATAAATTTCATCAATATGGATAAATTTCATCAAGAAAGATAGATTTCATCACGATAAATAGATTTACAGTATTTTGAGTGTGTTCAAATGTTTGTAGATACAGAATTTCATTATCTAGGGAGTCATTAAGATTAAAAAATTTCAACAGAGATAGAGAACATTTTAGAGAAGGGAATATGGAAGTCTAGACATTTACAGGGCCCATGACCTGTCATTGGCTGGTTTAAGTTAGCCACTTTACACACTGTGTAACCTTCACTATTTTAACTATGTTTGAAGTCCATATTTCTTCAATTCTTCCATCGGTTAATTTTAGTGAAGTTATTGTTTTCAAGCGTTGCCTTGTATGTGAAATAATTAGATTAGATTAATCTTTTCACAACAATAAAGTTTTTAGCTCTTTTACTTCATATACATCAACAGATGGAAGAATTGAAGAAATATGGATTTTCAAATATAGGCAAAATGGTAAATGTTACACAGTGTGTAAAGTGGCCACTTTAACCAGCCAACGACAGGTCATGGGCCCTGTAAATGCCTAGACTGCCATATCCCTTCTCTCAAATGTTCCCTATCTCTGTTGTAATTTGTTACTAGATAGATTTCATTGAGACAGATTTGTTTTAAAAGGGGTATAACCAACCAAGCGTCAATTTTCGAGGCTAGTCAGCAGTTGGGAAAAGGGGATTTGGAATAAATTCATTAAAATTCACCACAACACCCAGACCATTTGAGAAAACATGTTTCTTGGATTTTTTCTTGCAATTGGCGGGAATCAAACCCGCGACGCAAGTTTAATTGTATTTCCTGCTTTTTAAACTTTAGAAACAATTATTTAATATTGATGAATTTATCGACGTTTAGACGTAGATCTATATAGAGAGTATAGCTAGCATATGTAGATCTTTAAGTGTTAGTGTTATTATAAAGGTAGTTAGCCTTTTCGTCAGCCTCGTGATATAATGGTCAGCGCGTTTGCCTACCATGCAAAAGGTCTCGAATTCTATTCCCGGCACGGTCAATACGAAATGTTTATTTCAAAGGGTATTTTCTCACAAGATTAATAGTCGCTGGACTGGTACCTGAAGCGTAAGACTGATCATCTTACCTTCATGTAACAAAAACGATCAAGATACACTGCGACTGGTGTACCAATTCCGTGCCCTTTGCACTATTAGGTACGGAAAGGGAATGAAAAAAAAGATTTTCATTTTCAAGGGTGTTTATCAATCAAACCACAAGATTCTACCAAATTTTTTGACCCTATCAAATTATCTTTTCGGCAAAAACATTTATCAGTCCAAATATGAAGAAATAGTAATTCAGTAAGCGATGATGATGATTCCTTTAAGACAAGCATTGGTTTTTAGAGTTTTCACCCTATTCTAGTTTTAGCTGTATTTTCTGTAAAAAGTAATTGTATTAGCATATTTCTCCTCCTGATGAACCTCCAGGAGTCCGTCTCAGGATGACCTGATGATGGATTACATGTTCTTCCTGTTAGATTGTCGAATGTTTCAAGGTTCAGACACAAACGTTATCACATTGGTTACGAATTATGTGGGTACGCATGGATCAAGTATTGTCACAAATTCTACATTTTTTTTACCCACAACCCTTGTTACCTCCTACCTCAGTATCCTATGATCACCTGCCACCTTAAGACCTCGTGTCGTACATCGCGCATTTATTTCGTTAAACGTGTGCCGCATTAGAAAACTTTGTTTCTACGACCAACAGTGTTAAGCTCCGGATCGGGGCTTGCCATCGTGTTAGTACCACTCGCAAGTGTCAAGTCGGATCCGGCAAGTCCATCAAGAATGAGGATAAAGTTAGTGGTATCCCTTCCATCTCATTTGCTGGAGTCAGGGCCGGTTTTAGCACTACCAGCGCTCTGGGCGGGATTTCCACCCCTTTAAACCCATACAAACCAAGTTTATAATGAAATAACCATTTAAGAATAAAGTTTTACTTTTCTAGCCTTTCTATCAACGAACTCTTTTATTTAAATATTTTAGTTTATGTTCTCCGTAATTGCGTTTTCTATTGACAAAGATGCCAAGTTTTTCAATCTAGATTGAGATATTGTCGATCATAGATGAGTTTTTATCAGTTTAAGCTTAGAAAAACTCCTTTCCCAACTAGCAACCGTTACAGGTAGGTTGGTAAAGTGACCAATATTTTCAACGCTATCCATACATTTGGATACAGTTCTTGTAAGTTACGTTCTTTGATATTATTCAAAACAATGACAGGATTAACCACATTCTGATCTGGCAAAAATGATTTCAGACTTGTGAGTTCACCACACAACATACAACCATCTATATCGGATTTAGAATCTACTGTTAATTTCAATTAGAAATTACTACAGAGTTTGAGAAGGTCTGGTTTCTTAAATCATTTTTATATAGAACAGAAAAGACCAAGATTTTGAGTATTCATTTAACCTTTAAAATCTTTTATTGAGTGAAATTAAGGTAGTGTCTAAAAGGCTGTAGAAAAATTCAACTTCAAATTTCTTTTTTGGAGAAGTTGTAGGCCACTATAATGAATTTGTCGCTAGATTTAGGAAATTTATGAGGAAGTTGGACTCGCTCGATGAGCGAGAGGATAAAATGGGGCGCCTGCAGCGCCCCTTTATATCTGGCGCCCTGGAAGGTCGCCCAACCGCGCCCTACCCTAACGCCGCTACTGGCGGGAGTTATGACCGGTTGACACTGAATACCGCATAGCGAAGATACGCATTTATTTTCATTTAATTCAATTACAGATCACTCCGCTCAATAATATCGTTAAAACCCTAGGGCTTCGCCCCCGCTATTTCGCGCCCCGCATCCGCATGGAATTTTGTTTTCCCACCATACATAAAAACTAACTTGAACATGCCCAGCAAAGTTCATTGCTTTGACGAAGAAAAGCGCCGGCCGCCAGCCCTCTTTTTGATTTGTTATTATGACATCTCCTTCATTTTTTATTTCGTTATCAAACGATCCTGATATTCTGACTGGATATCGGATAAACGGAGTTCTACTGTAGTCTTTCAACAGTATTTTATTTGCAACCCACATTTCATTTATAACCCACATTTCATTTATAATTCGTAATGCGGTCCGGTCCGTCTTACTTTCGGAATACGTCGGAAATAGTAAACAGATACAAAAATAGGTCTTGTTAAACACACGTAAATAAATCTTTGACTGTAAAAAATGATCCGTTAAACCATATTTAAACTCGTTTATTCATTTAAAAAGTCTTTCTTTCTTCTTTGTTAAGATTTATCTACGTTTTCCATTTGTAAATTCATTGGTTTTCGGGTAGTTTTTCCATGAATTTGTATTCGTTCCTTACTTTTCAGGCGTCATTGAAAAATATGAAATACTCATTCGAAGCGTCCACTCTTTGCATCTTGAAGCTTGACGGAGTGGAAACTATATACTCTAAGCCAGGCAAACCTCACGAATGGAAGTCAGTATGGCCAGAAGTGTTGAAGAAGGTATTGTGCTGCTCCAACTCTACCTTTACCAGTGTTATGTATGGACCACTCAAGAAGATAGGAGACAAAGCAGGGAAAGAACGATTTGAAAAGGCGGAGAAGGTGAACGAGGACCTGAAAGAGGAATTTGTGGTATGTCTTTTTTTTCACAATTTCTTAGCGTTATGTTGTACCTAAAAATTTACAGAGTAATATTTTTACCACTTTATCATTCTATCTATTGGCGTTTTACAGAAAAAAATCTGAGTGCCATGAAAAAACAAAACACAGTAAAACAAAATGAAAAAAAATGTAGCAGGGTCCCGATAATAATGAAGAGTTAAGCGAGTTATCTTCAACTGTCTGTAAAGAAAAATCGATATTTGTGTACGAAAATAAGTATATTTACATGAAAATTTAAAGTATCTTCATCGATAACCTATAATTGAACCTGTTTTAAATAAAAAAATGTATGCATTTTCTGCTTTTCATACAGAAAACTTAATTCTACTTTGTGGATAAAATTGAAGGTAAATGTTAACTTTTCATTGTAATACGGCCCCTAGGCCCCGATTTTATCTACTAAGTAATATTAAGTCGTTCAGACGCTGAAGTCTTTGTGGGCAGTATTTTCAACAACAACAAACCATCACGCCGTTTTGCCGTAAGAGGCAGAGAGGATAGAACGCCACGTCACTCTATCTTTCCTTACAGATCTCGCTTCCTCCAAACTCACACATCTTCTCATGCATGCGCGCCGATTATTTCAACTATTAACATGTCCATCTTCAAGTATTTGTTAGATTTGGTCATGCCATGTCTTTCTCGGTCTTCCTCTATTTCTGCATCCATCAACATCTGCATCGTAAATATTTTTAGCCGTTCTTTTGCTGTCAATTCGCTCTGCATGTTCAAACCAGCGCAGATATATTTTCTTGATTTTGTCGACAATGCTTATCTCAGCCTTACAAAATGTACGGATCTCGACATTCGGGCATCTATCTTAAATAGTTTTACCACACATTCGCCTAAGAGATCGCATTTCGACAGCATTCATCCTTCTTTCATACCTGTTTTTCCAAGTCCATACTTCGCTCCCATACATCAGGGTCGGGACCAGGACTTCATTGTGGATTGCTTATTTTGCCTCTTGCGACAAACATTTATTTGCCAAGGTTGATTTAAGTACACCGTTCACTCTGTTCTCGGCACTCACCCTCCTTTCAATATCTTTCTCAGTCATTCCATCCCTTGTAAATATTTTCCAAATAACGGTATAGCTTAATTTTAAAATGTGTGTTTTAAAGTGTATTTTTGTAATGAAAATTCCATGTAAATATATGTATGGAAAAATAAAATAAATAGTAAAAAATATAAAAAAAATTCTAAATGAAAAATAGAATATGCATAAAATGTTAAAACATGTTTAATTACAGGTTACAGGTTACCGACGAAGATACTTTAAATTTTCACACAAATATACACATTTTCGAACATATATATCGATTTTACTTTATAGATAGTCGAAGATGACTTAAATTTGTTAAGTTCAGTGTTTTTTTGAAAAAAAAAAAAAAAAAAAAATTTTATGTATTGTATTATCAGCGCCATGATTTCGTCGGATCGTAGAACAACGAAGGATGTGCGAAAAATGCGACATTGACCTTCTTTTATATCTGATATTGCAAAAGTATTTTAAAGTCTTTTTTTTCCAGGTTTGAAAAAAAAACATATAGTAAAACTAAAAAAAATTAAACCGCTCTCAAGCAAAGTTGAAGAAAATCACATGCGTCGTTGTTCTACGATCCCCACAATTTTTTTAAGTTTTGTAATTTTGAAATGTGTGTGACGTCGTTCATAGAAGTTGGTTTTTATTAATTTTTAAGTTGATTTTTGAGAAATTTCACAGTACAATCAAATGCTCTAATTTTTCCGCGCAAATAAAACCTTTTACATCTAATTTCTGTAGCACTGAACTACCCTATTGTCGTCCAAGTTAGATAACGTATTTCTGTGCTAAAATGGTTTAAGTCCACGCTTAAATAAATTCTCATTCATTAAACAGATGTCATCATCATCGTTTTCCAATTAATCATAATTTATTGTACGAGATGAAATACATTAAATTTGTAATAGATAGGTAGTCAGTTTATGTAAATATTTTTTTATGTTTTTTAGAGAATTATTTTATCAAGGCTCAAATTTGCTGTAGAATAATAATTAATACAAGCCAAGTAAATTTTACGTAGGCAGTGAACATTTTTTTACAATCGCGTGGTTGCAAATATTTTAATTTGTCTGTGCGTGAATTAAGACAAAAGAAAATTATTTTGTTTCTGGGTGATATACAAGTATTAAAATAATAAATATATTTTAATGAATTTAAGTTAATTAGCAGTTACCGCCAATTCTAATAATGTATTCTTACCTCCGCGACCCGATTAATCTCCATTCAATTTCCTTTTTAATTTTTTCTTGCCCGAGGGTAGAAACTAAATAAGTAAAACGAAAAAAGAAAATAATAAATCTACTCACCATAATTTTACCGCGCCGTGTGGATTTGGACGATATACTTCAAATAAGCCATTGTGATGTCCTAATTACCAACAATACCACTATAGTCCTTAAAATATAGCTTGATTAGAATGACAGCTGTCAAACTTATTTCATTAGTGATGGGAAATTACTGATCACTGATCAAATCGATTTTATCACTTATTTCATGCAATCATGAAACTCTGTTTCCGAAAATTGATTTTTTAAAAAAATGCAAAAACATGCCTTTTATTATGTGTTTAATACAATTATTTACCAAAAATAAGACATTTATACTTTTTTCGTGAACATTATCAAACGAAGTATTTTTTTATGCGATCAAATTACATTGATCAATTTGTCCCATCTCTAACGTTTTTGCTAAATGATGTTACCTTGTGAGAACGTCGTGAATAATTAGGTTTATTATAGTTTTTTTTAGTTTTAAAGCTGATTTCATATATAAAGTTTATATTTGAAGCACTAACTTTGTGGTTATTCATTATAATAAAATAAATAGAACAACTTTGTCTTTAACCAATAATTTTTATTTTTCACCGACCGGTTTCAAAGCAAACAAGCTTCTTTGTCAAGGTTTACGTAACTAATGAATTGATTCCTTTTTAGATTTATTGGGTCCATGTGTAGTATTTAGTGAACATGATAGAAATAAAATAAAATTATTTATTATTCTTTTTCTTCAGCCTTGTTTTCTCCACTGCTGGACAAAGGTCACTTCCAAATGTTTCCATTCCTTCCTATCACCCGCGTTTATCATCCATGTTTTACCGACTATCGAGGGAATATCATCGACCCATCTTTTTTGTGGCCTTCCAACACTTCTTTTGTTTGCTCATGGTGTCCAGTTTATTATTCTGGGTGTCCACCTGCCATCATTTTGCCTCGCCAAGTTTCCTGCCTACAGCCACTTAAAATTTTTCTCCAAGATCAATTATATCTACGATTCATTTCTTATTCTGTTCTGAAATAACATATTCAATGCATAATGACACAGCATACAGATTTTTATCAGAGTTTTACTAGGGCTGGCTGTTTTCTGCAAAATGCACATTTTAAGTTGTGTGGTCAGCCAGCCTTATGAATTGATCAAATACATAATTAAAATATTTTTTGAAGGAAACCAAAAAATAAAAAATATTCCGATTGTTGTGTACATTTGATTACTCACTTTAATTAAATACGATTATCTAGTAAGTTACTAGGCTGGCAATCCACTTATATATGTATTGCCTTTTTTAAATTATCCTTCTTGAAATATTAACATAAGTATTAATAAAATTTATTCATTTTCTTTTTTGTAGAAATTGCTGGGAGACAATGCCGTGTGTTTCCACCCGACATTCCACGAGCCTGCACAGTTCCATTACAACTACCTCCGGAATCTCCTGAACTACATATTTCTCTTCATGTTCAACAGTCTCGGTCTCCCGGTGACCAACTGTCCCCTCGGCTTGACTCCGAAGGGTCTTCCAGTGGGGATCCAAGTCGTGGCGAGTCCCAACTGTGACCACCTTACCCTAGCCGTGGCGAGAGAACTGGAGAAAGCGTTCGGTGGATGGGTCGAACCATGATTTCGTGAAAATCAGTAAAGATATTTTATTATTTAAGATGATTATTCGTTGTAATTTCCAAATCGTAATTTGGAAGATTCTGATGAGAAAACTGATTAGCGATTTCTTAAGTCATCACCATCATCATTCCACGTATAAACCAAAGCAGCGTATTAAGATCATCTATTACAAGAAGGTGGTCAGTCTTACGCTTCTGGCACAATGGAATATTACAGTTTAAACAACCAGCAAAATCAATATTTCACGTCCACCCTGCCAGGAATATAGCTCATGACCTCAAGAATGATAGACGAACGTTCCAACCGGTACACAACGAGGCGAACTTGTCTCTATCCGATTTTTTGTTCAGGATTTTTACCTGAGACCTGAGAGCAGCCATCGAGTCGAAAATACCTCTCCAGGGTTATGGTTCTATTTTACAAACAGAACTGTACTTTTCATTCGCATTAAGATAATAACTGGCTGTATTATCCAAATATTCATTTGGAAGAATGTAGTAAAAACAACGTGAACAATTTCTATGTACAAAGCTTTGTGTGCTGGAATTGAATCCCTATTGGGATTATAAAGCATGTATAGGGCTTATTTCTGCCATTTCCTAGTTGAAATTACCACTTTACGCAATGTGTAACATGCACCGTTCTGCCTAGTGTTTGTGACCATCTGTGCTTTTACATCAGAAAATTATAGAGATGGGTAATTCACAAACATTTGTCAGAACGGAGAATGTGACGCTGGGCGTAAAGTGATCACTTAAACAAGCCACTGAAAGATCATAAGCCCTGTTAATACATAGACTTATCTAAATTTCCAAATTCAAGGTATAACTCAGTTAAGATCGCCTCTGTTTAGAAGACAGTTGTTTTACCATCAATCATTTATACAGATATTTCATCATTAGATTATATTGTCTTTTATTATTATTATCATAACTTTGATTTTTGCCATGTACTGTGCATGATTTTTATGTATTATTTATTTATTACTCTTGCAAAGCGAATCTTGTACAATTCGCCAAGTTGTCAAACAGTATATTGTCTTGACAATGTAATACTATTTTAAGCAATAATAATTACGCAAAATTGATGTTTGTCTGATAATAAAGAATAAGAATTAATAAATATACATCACAGAGAATCTCATAAATCGCTCGTGATATATCGTTAAATAAATTATTGATTTAATTAGTGATTTATTTTAATAGATTCTCATATACTCAGGCAGCTCGAAAATAGGATAGTTAATTGTTAAGTATAAAAATCGGTTGATTAAATTAATACTGTACCTTAAAGGATAAACCACAGGAGTCAGATTGGACGAAATGTTCAGGAAACAAGATTTTGTGATCGCGCTATCTCAAAACATGGTAACTTTTGAACTAAATTAGATAATTTAAATATATCAATGAAAAATAATTATTATTTTGATAATAATAGTACATATTAAAATAGCATATCTAAGACTACTGATATTTTTGCATTAAAACCAAATGGACTAGAGATTTTTATTTTAACTTAAAAAAACATTTTTTATGACGAAAGTGGAGTTCGATGTTCTATTCGCGTGTGAAATAGCTGATTGCGATAATTTCTGCATTTTTAACATCAAGACGTCAAAAAGTGGACTCCCGTGTTTACTTTCTAAGGTACAGATTATAAGTATCTTAATCTAAATTTAATAGTAAACCTCTCATTAGATTTATTGCTATCTAATAAAATTTTTTTAGAGTAAGTAAAAATTTTATATGTACCTTAAAACATGTGATTGTTAAGCCCACTGTAAGTGAAATGAACCAACTGACAAAATGGCAAAACTTTTGTATTCAAAGTTTTAACCAATGAGCATTTTGCCTATTTTTTTACTAAACTGTTTTGATTATTTCAATTAAATTGGATATTCTGTACTTAAAAAACCTGAGAAAAAAGTATGATGATTACATAAAAAATGTAAAATAAGAAATCAGTTTACTTCACTTTAAAAATATCAATTGGTTCACCTCACCTGCACTGCTCAATAAAATATCATCATTATATGTGATTGTAAAATTTTAACTTTATTTTTTTAATTGATTAAAAAAATATATTTATTTATATTAGATAACAAATGAAAACATCAATATCTATATACAATTAATATTTATAGCACTTACTTTGTTATTTTTTATGTGAAATCATGTATTTGCGTATTCGTTTTGTGTAAAAATATTAAATTAAAATGTAATGAATACTCGATAAACCTGAAATAGTATTTTTATAAATCCAAACGTTAAGCCAGATTTTAATTATGAAAACAATTTTAAAACTACTTATCGTACTTTTAGAAACACATTTTTATTTATCAATGACAAACAAAATATTGTATATTTTTTTTATGTATGATCAAAAAACTGATTATTACTTAAAACAACTGTGTTGGTCCCATATTAAAGAGACTGCATAGTTCTATTAGGGAAAGTTCTACCAGTTATGTAAAAAAGTTGAAAGGTAAATAATTATTGTGTCTTCGTAAAAATAGGATAAATTAGTGGCGATTTCGCTTTTCTCGTGAAACCTATTCTATCTGTTTACAATGAATTAAATGACAATTATTTAATTTTTAACTTTTTAAACTTGCATTCTTATGGTGCATTTAGGTCTAAAGCTAACTTTTATCAAACTGAAGTTAAAATATGTATAATATATAAGTATATTATTTATACTCTAAAACTTCTTTTATCGACGTAATATACGCAGGGTTTGCAACATTTAGCAGAAAATCGTTTTATTTACGTTAATTTACGCGTTTCTCTTCATATCATTTTAATGGGTTGCATAATAGTAGTACTAAAGTTGATAGTCCGGGAGGTAGCGTTGCACTTTAGGTAGTGTTTTTACGCCGATCGATTGTTGTCTTTTTCGATAGATCTAGTTTGACTAATGATATAACCGAGCGTCAGCTGACGCACACGCGGTGGGTCAAGGAGTAGGAGGCTGCGAAATTGTTTTTTTTTTTTTTAAGTCATAGTACGCCGGCGAAAACGTTTTTAAAAGATAGTTGACATCATACTGAGTTGAAAAAAACTTGTCACCTGCATAGTGGAGGGGGGATTAAGCGTCAGCTGGTCGCATGAACTTGAAAAAAAAGTGATCGTACTTTGAAACTTAAAAAGAAAAAAGTAGACATCATAGAGAGTTGAAAAAAAATCGTCAGCTCGCATAAACTTTTAAAAAAACACGTTAAATAAAGTAATAGTACGCCGCGCCGGGTGAAATTTAACTAGGGGATTGTTTACATAATTAAAAGTACGAAAACAACAACCAGCTGCGTAGGAAGCGGTGGAAAGTACGTCAGCTAACGTAGTAAAGATCGAGCAATTCACGGAATCTTTCAGGGTCCAGCTGACAGAACATTCCTCAGCCCGCACCCAGCTGACTGACAGTTTTCGGAAACGTAATTATTAAACTATAATATCGTCAAGTTTCAACCGACATAGTAACAATTGAATGATAATCTCGGGTATAATAAAATGAGCTATTATTTTATTTTACGTGTTTTTTTACAAGATCATGCGAGCAGCTGACACATAATCCCCCCTCCACTATGCAGCTGAAGATTTTTTTTAAACTCAGTATGATATTAACTATCTTTTTAAAAACCATCACTCCACTTTCGCAGCCTCCCATTCCCAGGACCACCGCTACTCGAGCAGCTGACGGTCGGTTATCTGATTAGTTGCACGGATCAACTATCGATTTCAAAATCAGCCGGCTTACTATGACTTTTTCATTTGCAACGCTACCTTCCGGACTATGATTATGAATACGTAATATATTAGTACCAGCTTATAGACTTTTTGTGGTAATTTTTATCATGTACGCAGTGGAATTTTGTATTATAATTTTGGGTACGAGGTTCTTTTCAGTACCAAATCTATCGGTAAGACAATAAAATGTGTAAATATAAAACTAAACACAAAAATGCTAATAATTATTTTGGGTACTCCTATTTAAAAAAATTTAAACGTAATTAATTTTTTATTCTATCAAAAACAAAAATGTTATTATAGGCATGACATGTAATTAGCACTGCCGTTGATTTATGAAAACATTTATCTTGTGAAATTATTGGTTATTCAGCCCTTCGGGACGCGTATTAAATTCGCCATTTTATGTACCCATTTTGGGAAATAAACTGCATCATCAAACATCTGTACATATTTATCTCATTGTAATCGAAGAGCTGTTCAATAAACTAACTGATTTAATATAATTTTATCAGTTTTCAAAAATGATTTATATTTAATAACAGTCAAAAAATGTTAAAACAAAACTGTTACTATAATTTTAATGATATTTAAAATCTTTTTAAGAAATTATGAAATAATATTTTATAAAATCCTTTTGTAAGTGTCCAATGTGTAAGACTGTTTATTTTTAGATCTGTTTTTATTTTTCTTATCATTTAAGTTTTATAAATACTAAACTAACGAGGTTTTAAGGGTAGATTTATAAAACACATATTTCAATTACCATATTTTGCGAACCATAATACGCATCGGACCGTAAGACGCACCCCAATTTTTGTTTGAATTTTCGTAGTAAAAAAGTGCGTCTTTTGGTCCGAAATTATACGGTAACGAAAAAAATCAAGCCACACTTTTAGTTCCCCCGTTTATAAAATTAACACTTTTTTGTCTCATGAAAAACAAATATGATTTACCCAAATATGTCTATTCTGGGGGCATTTTCAACGAGTTGTAAATAACACATTATTAGAAAATGGGAATCAAGAGGGGGTAAAGTGGGGTTCGAACCTCGGACCTTCGATCCGTGAGTCCACAACCCTAGCCACGGGACCGCAACCCGGTGCATTGTATATTAAAATTTTATATGAATAATATGATTAAAAAAATATATGAAGCCGCGCTATAACTACCGTGTCATATATTTTTTAAAACCTAAAGGCAATAATGTACATAATTACATAAATTATCCTTGTAGGTACCTAATTTGAAAAATATTTATTTTTATTGGGATTGTTTTATTGACAACTAATCAAGAGCTGCTTATTATATTACATCCACTATTCGCATTCCATAAAAATTGCTAAAAAGATTTCTTTCGAATAATTTTTTATGAAATGTAAATTTTAGTATATTATAAAATTCGTGAATATTGCAGTATATATTCATAGATAAATACCAAATTTTAAATTTAGTTGTAACATCAATTAACGGTTTCTTATCCAAGCATTCAGAAGCAAAATAATCTAGTTGTATCTATTCTATAAAAAAAATAGGACATGTTACTTATGGTGATCACACTGTTCTGTAATTTTTCAAGAAAGGTGACATTATATAAAATTTAATTCGTTTCGCTTTAAATTAAAACGATAATTAACTAGTATTTATAAACCAGGTTTAAGCATTTTAATTGTAAGCAGTATTTAAAATTTGTATTTTTGTAACTGCCGTAAAAAGCGCGAATAATATATACATTTCGCATTTTTAGATTGTATTGTCTTGCTCAAATTTCGCATTAGTGTAGAATTAATAAAAAAGAAGTATTTTAATTTTGCGTTTTATTCTTCCTTTTTTATTTTTTTTTATTGGATGGTTTTTAAAAGGGATGAAAATATAACTAAATGTGAGATAAGTGTGAACGGAGATATTCTGAATCAGGTTGAAGAATTTGTGGATCTGGGAAGTATGTTTACTAGGGATGAAAAGGAGGGTGAGTGCCGGGAACAGGGTGAACGGTGTACTAAAATCTACCATGGCAAACAAATGTTTATCGCAGGAGGCTAAACTAGCAGTTCACAATGGAGTTCTAATGCCAACTCTAATGTATAGGAGCGAAGTATGAAATTGGAAAAATGATGATGAAAATAGGTTAAATGCTGTTGAAATGCGATCCCTCAGGCGAATGTGTGGTAAAAGATGTGTAAAAGATGGTGCACAAATGTCGAGATCCGTAAACTGTGTAAGTCCAAGACATGCATTATCGACTGAATCAAGAAAGGTTGCGTTGGTTTGGACATGTAGAGCTAATGGACAGCGAAAGAACGGCTAAAAGAATCTACGATTCGAATGTTGATGATCAAATACTTGAAGATGGACATGTCAAGAGTAGGAATAATCGGCATGCGTGCATGAAAAGATGTATGAATGTAGAAGAAGCGAGGTCTGTTTGCAAAGATAGAGTGATATGGCGTTCTATCCTCTCTGCCTATCCCTACGGTGAAACGGCGTGATGGTTTGTTTGTTAATAAATTATATAATACACAGTACAATTCGTAAATTAATTACATTCCCAGGAGTTACTACAACTCAATCGGGACTTAAATAATATTAGCATTTTTTTAAAAAGCAAACATTTCAGAAAAAACAAGGAAACGCAGCATGTTTAACATCTTTATTCAATTTAATTTAATTCTTTTATTCAAAAATAGCATATTTAAGTAAATTACAAACTAAAATTCAAGACATGCATTTTAAAAAAGAAAAAAAATACATGAAATAGACTCTTGTCAAAGTAGTAGGAGATTCTGCTCCGGAAACCCCTTTGGATACATGGAACAGATCAACATCCCGAGCGATGTTGTTCAGCATATCGGTGGCTCTTCCAATAGGCATAACCGTTGGCAGGTTGGTCCTGTTTATCGAAATATGAAACAATCTATGCTGACGCTGTCTTGGGTATCAGGAACATACGAACCAATGCTCATCACAATCTCAGGATTATCGACCATACCGCGCAACAATCAATAAAAATGTGTAGTCAAATACACATTCCTTCTCGACTCCAAACTGTTGTAGCCAAGCATACCCTGGAGAAACTCGTTTGGGTAGAGCCAAGGATAAAACCCGCACTCTCTCATGTAGAGATATCTCAGAAACTTCTTTTGGATTTACTCTATCATAAGAGAGTACTTCAGTTCATGTGGCCCTCAAATCATCGATAATACCCGCACTCTATCACAACAATATGTATTTTCTTACATGGACAAAATGAATAAATAAAAACGTTTTCAAGAATGGTGAAAATCGTAAATCTAGGTCTAAGGGAGATAAGGTCGTTAAAATCACATGCTGGCAGTGACAATCCCTGATGCTTAAAACAAATCTACTTTATCTTATTTAGTAAAATAAAATGTTTACATATTTTTTTATCTTTAGGTTTTAATCTCGAGCGATTTGGTCATCGAAATATTATGAACCTGTAAAAATACAAAAAAACAAAACATATTAACAATGAAATTAAACAATTTTGAATAACACTAAACGATAGAAAAATAATTATTTGTATTTTTATTTAAAACTACTACTTAGGTAATTAGTATAAATATACATACTGATATAAAAAAATGATAAAGAGAAATAGTATGTACTTTTAAAAAAAAAAAAAAATTATATTAACAGTAAAATATATTTACCGTATACTCCCAGGTAAAAATCCTGCATATGGAAATCGAGCGGAGATTAGTTGGCCTCATCGTATACTAGTTAGTGCGTTTGCCTTCCAATTAAATAAATTAAAATGACAAATAAATTAGGGATTAGGGTAAAATAAAAATCAATCCATTCTATGATATTTTATCGTGCCTAGTGGGTTTTTACTGCCGTCTGAAATGGGCCTAGCTGTTAAAATATTTTAGTGTCTACAAAATATTGTCTTTTTTTTTATATCTTAATTTGACATAATTTACATCTTAATGTCTAAAAATTTTTTTTTGTGTATACAGGGTGTTCTTTAAACCCTGTCACATCCGAAACCACAATGATCAGTATGAGCAAAAAGACATGTAGGCACTTTAAAATATTTTTTTAGAATGAATAAATTTAAAAAAAATATATATATCAAAAAATCAATTCGTGGGTAATTACCTTCATTCTCTAACGGACTTACGCTACGAAGAATAATGCGCCGCGTTTGATGAGATGATGCTTTAATTACATTTTGTGAAGCAGAGCGCAAATTCAATATCATTTAAACTTTTAATACAATTCAATTTATTTATTTATTTCAAACTCCAAATGCAAAAGAATATTGGTTGTTACAAATTATGTGGGTATGCATTGGTCAAGTATTGTCACAACTTCTACATCCTTTGTACCCACGGTTGTGTATGACAGAAGTGGTTACTGCTCACTTCCTACCTCAGTATCCTTTGATCATCCGCCACATTAAGACCTCGTGTCATAAATGACACGTTTATTTCGTTGAACGCGTGCCGCATCGTAAACTTTGTTTCCAACAACCACCAGTGTTGAGCTCCTGATTGGGCGCTTGCCCTAGTGTTACTGCCGCTCGCAAGTGACCAGTCGGACTTATTCGGACTAATTCCTAATCCATCTCATTTGTTGAGGTTGTGACCGATTGACACTGCATACCGCATATCGAGGATACCACTTAGGTACTTTCAGTAAAATCAAATACAGTCCACTCCGCTCAATAATATTGTAGAAGTCCTAAGGCTTCGCCCTCCGCTATTTCTCGTTTTCATTTTCGATTTCATTCGTTTTCCCACCAATTGGTGTGCACTTTGGCGGGCATATTGCAAAAAGCAATGTCTTCCAGCCAGCCAAAAACAAACTAGTCAAAAGAAAAATTTGTCCTTTTTAAAATATAAACACACAACTGAACAATGTTGACAAATTTGCAAAATTTGCTAGCGCTAGGTGGAAAAGTGGGATGCCCTTCAAGGAATCTAAATGCGCATGGTTTTTTGGCTACTAAGGGATTTTAATCGGATGATCTTCATGGCAGCAATGCAGAACCGAACTCAAGTCATGTATATTCTATTTCCGTAAAAGGGAACAGGTTTTATCTGCTAATACTCTAACGAGTAGGGCTGGAAGGCGTGTATCGGTCGGGGGTCGGGCTGGGCGGCTACTTCGCCGCCGTGGTGTGTTATGAAGGACGCTGTCCTAGTATGTAGGATTGGGTTTTCATATTACGTAGGGTTAATAAGGTTGGTTGATAGGCTGGTTGATAGATTGGTTGCTAGATCTTGACTAGGATGGTGCCAGGTTTTAAATAGGTTGATGCTAGGTTTTCGTGTTAAACATATTTTCAAATTACAGCTTATAGGCGCTCATGGCGCTGTTAGTTAAACGGCCAACTATGAAACTTGCGTCGCGGGTTCAAGTCCCGCCAGTTGCAAAAAAAAAACAAAATAGGTTTTTTTCTAAACTGTGTTGTGGTGTATTTTTAACAACTTCCTTCCATCCTCTCTTTCCCATCTGCTAGCAAGCTTCTAAAATAGAAGCTTAACGGGTTTTTCAGTTTTAAAAAAAGCGTTGTCAACATTATTAGAAAATGGAAATCAAGTTGGGGTAGAGTCGGGTTCGAACCACGGACCTCAGATCCATGAGTCCGCAACACTAGTCACAAAACCACAAGACGATGCAAAGAGAAGAAATTAGGCATATTTATTAATTTATTTGTTTTTATTTGGGAAAAAAACAACAGTTTTTTCATGTAATGTATACAGAAAATAAGAATATATATAAACGAAAATTCCTCAGTGGTGTAAGCTTTCTATTAAGTACATTATCGGTATCAAAATAAAAGCAATTAAACAATCAACAAATGTTAGGCAATTGGAAATTGCAAATAAAATAAAAATACATATTTTTATATACAGTAATAAAAACAAAGTAAATAGAAACAAGATAAATTTACATATAAAAAATAAAAAAAGAAAAAAGATATAATATGCTTACTGAAACTACTGAGTTAGAGCAAAATCTATGTCCCGTGCCTCAATGACTAAGTCGCCTGTTTCACCCACGAGAGGTCTGGATTCGTTTCTTGGTGAGATGATTACAATTATAAAAAACTCTTTTTTTTTCAAGCCTGGATGTTTTGTGTTCAAATTGGGCTACCTAGCTGGTTATGGTACAAAAGTAGAAATATTATATACTTACCGTTTATTTTTCAGTATTGTACTTATTACTTGTTTTTTTAATATAATGAATTATTTATTTTTAAATAAATAATGGAATGTGCTTTTCTTGACTTAGACGCCTGTAGTTTTACCTCTGAATATCTGCCCTATTCAAGTTTTTACTAGTAAAGCCGACTCTGTCATTATACTGAGAAACATATTATTTTAGTTTTTCTTAAGCATCTGATTGAGCGGTTGTGTTTAATTAAATAACAGTACATATAGAATTAAAAACAAAGATTTCGTGCTGACAAAGCAAAAAACATCAAGGTAAATGTAACTATTATTTAATTATTAAGATTTATTTATCATTCTTCTTCTTGCGGTGCCTTGTCGGGTCCCCACGACGCTGACGTAGGCGATCGCTACAGCGAAAGCATCTCGGTCCAGCACTAGTCTTAGGGGAGGGTGGGGCATAATGGGGCCTTTAAGGTAATACGTCAATAAAACGCGTTTCTTTTTTTAAATCCTTTAAAATGAGTTTATTTTTATAAACTTTGATCTTTAATCTAACAAACGTGTTACAAAAAAACTAAAATTAGATAAAAAAACTAGTGAAATAAATCAATTAAAAACAGTCGTAATTATCCCGTCTTGCCCCACTGGTGGGGAAAGATGGGGTACCGCCTACTGCGGTTCGCAACTAGGACAGACAAGGATGGGGTCTTGGTTTTTTTTCGTTTTCTCCAGCGCATGAACAGTGTGCCCAGCTCTGGCACATTTGACACGCTATCCAGCCTTTATTTGACTCAACGTATGACCCTCTACAAAACAGGCACTCTGTATCATCTTCATCATTTATGGAAGAAGAATTACGTCTTGATCGTTTCGATGGCTACTTCATTTTCATTAAAAACTGTATGTTTAGGACCCAAAAAACCTTCACCTTATCTATCCTGTTATTATTTTGCCTGGCCAACATAACTTTTCGCTCCAAAGTAGTTTGAGGAATAAAATCTTGCAGCTAGTTTATATCCTTTTCTCCCTTCTAAAATGTCTTCTTTATCTCGATTCATGCATTCCTTTGACCAACTCTCCCTCTTGGTCTTTCAAACGTAGTTTCGGACCATATTCTGCTTACACAAAGAAAATAAAAACTGTTACTACATTATGTTCAAGCAATTAAGTAAGATAGGGTACTGATATCCTGTCTTACCCCTTTTACTATGCTTGTTAACAACGCTTATTGTTTACGAAATACAATTTCTCTGGAAATAATTGATGAACTTACTGTAAATGACAATACTTTGAGCTTGTAAAGCGACCACCAGCCAGATAAAATCACGATATGCTTTCTTTAATGTCACAAGCTGCAAAACTCGATAAAATAACATAAAATTTGCGAAAATCACGTTAAGTATCGCTGCGTATCGGAGCGTGTACACATGTCCGCTGCAATTGCATCATTAGTGGGGGGTCTAAGGAGATCATCAAATGGCGTTATGTGCTCGGAGCTACTCGGCAGATTTCGGCTTTTATCGCAGGGCCCCATCTTGCCCCACTACCCCATCATGCTCTACCTTCCCCTATATTCCGCAGCCAAGACAACTGCTTATTTAATGTACTCGCCATAGTGATTCCTGGGAAATGATGACCAGAGTGAGAGAGTTCCCGTTGCCTTCTCTGGTGGATTTTTCTGTCGGGGTTACCTTCCCTTAGCTGGTTGGTTCTGGTTTGGAGGCGCCAGAAACTCGCCTTTCATCCTCTCGTTATCTGCTGTGCTCACACCGTTGAGTGTGATCCCATTGCCCAGGGTTCGCGACGTGGACGCTAACGAGCCGGACTAGTCAGTAGTGCTGCCGGTGGAATTCAACTGGGCGTTCGCAGCATTTTATACACTCACACCCTCCAGCAAGATGTGACTCACTGCGACCCTACTGACAGTTTGAACTCCAGTATTTATCTTTATACTAGATTTAAAAAATGTCCAAAATTATTTTAAGAGGTCTCCTCACCAGGAAATCCTGTCTTAAAGAGGACTATACAGTGTTATTGTAATTTAATTTGCATTGTTCAGATATCACAATATGATTAAAATATATATTCAATAATGAATTAAATAATTACCAATAATGACTTTGTTTGGTCAGCTCAATGCCTTTCAGGTATTGAGCACTGATAACAGAGAGGGTTAGAGTTAAGTGGACTGTATGGATATTGTTACTCACTTTTAAAATTCTTCCGATTGTTTCTTATATGGAGCACTTCACTATTGCTGCAGCACGGATACCGGTATCGTGTAGATGATGATGAACTGTATAATTAAGGCTGTTAATATTTTTATTTTTATTTATGTATACTTTTACATTGTATCTATTCTTTTTTTAAACAGAATAATGTTCCCTCACTGAAGTGTCCCGTGCCGAGGGAAACATTTTACAAAATGTGAAACATGCCTAAGATTAGCTATTTAACAAAGTTAACATAATAATAACAAAAAAAAACGTAATTAATCTAATTAACCTAATTATCATTTACATAATAAAGAATAAAAAACTAAGATAATAATAAAAAACATACCAATTTATATAGACCAATAGAACAAATTTCCTAAACAGTACACACATTTTACCTATTTGGCTTGATCCACTCATCGATCCGTGCGCAACCCACCTCCATTATCCATTTCTTAATAGCAATTTTATATTGTGAGAACTTACTCATTGTCCTTATGGATAATGGAAGTAGATTGTACACTTTAACCGAGTAGTAGGCCAATCCTCTTTGACCGAAGGTTGTATTTATTTTTTTATTTTTTTGCAGCATCAGTATGGAGTATCTAGTAACTCTTGTATTTGTAACAGAAGGTAGATAATAATGTTTACGTGCGTATAGTAACAAAGCGTTTACATACAGTTGTTTTATAGATTTTACATTAAGATTTTCAAATATACCGAGGGAGATAGTTCTGATTGGGACTCTTAAGATATAACACTAAACTTCACTTGGTACGAAATATGCTGACGCAGGATATGATAAAGATTTATCAGAGAGACAAATTTTCACATGTGACTTGGTCACAGGACGGTAGAAGCACAAGAATTTGAAATAGGAAGGATTTGGGAAGGAACGGGATATTTACAGTCTTTATGAGTTGCCAGTATAGAAAATGTAAATTCAGTACGTAACAGAATTCTTCAAATAATGGGTAATACTCGTTTTTACTTAAACCTGTATTTTTAACACAACAGACTAGGAGGGCCAAATTACAGTGATGAATTACAGCACAGAGCGCCCAGGTTTAAGAAAAATCACATTATTCTTTTTTGTGTTCTCGCCGGGAGTCGAACCCAGAACCTTCCGTGCGTTAGTCAAGTGTCTTAAACAATACACCACGGAGCCTACCAATTTTAATTTAAACTAAACATGTTTGAGTAATAAATTTATAAGAACATTTAAGATTATGTTCAATGCCGAAAGTTAATATACGCGTTGTCCTGCAGGCTTATACAGGTTCAAAACAACCATTTTAAATGATGTGCTGACTTTCCTGTATATTAATAAATTAAATTTATATGTAGATACCGAATATACAAAATATTGAGATTTTTCCTTGTTTGCGAAATTCGTGATTAGATTAAATGTTTTTGTTTACCACGTGGCAATTTCGTAGTAGCTAGGGTTTATGTTTTGCAATAATACATTTATTAAGTAGAGATCAATAAGTGAGATATTTTTTTTTTAATACTTTCGTTAAAAAAGTAGATGCGTATTAAAAAAGATACGGAAAATCAAACTTAAATTAATAAATACGTTATTTTGAAATGCGATATTTTAGGTAAGATGTTGAAAAAATTATGCTTCGATCTTTCTGGCTTATAAAACCAATAAATTATGAAGTAGCGCATAACATAAATAATAAAAATGATTGGCATTGTTTAGAAACGTAGAAACCGTAGAAAATATTTATATTTATACCGGCCATTCGATGGCATAATTTTAAAAAAAAAACGTGCCGTATAAATTAAATATTTACAACCAAAATTTAAGAATTTGATTCCATAAAAAATTGATAAAAGTATTTATTTTTTCAGACAATCATTAAGGGAAAAATTAACCATAAAATTTAAGAAAACTTTAACTAAATTTGTGTGATTTAAAACGATTATACATATTTTTTTGTTTTTCATTAACCTTAAATCATTACATCAAATTTTACTTAAATACTTCGTCTTTATATGATACCAATATACCTAAGTTTAGTCTAAATTACATGAGGCGTTATCTGCCTGTTAAAAAGTAATCATATTTTACTAAAACTTATTTTAGTCATGCAAAGTTTTTTTTTTTAAAAATACCTTAGAAAATAGTTATTATAGTGATTTGGCATTCTATCCTCTTTACGTATTCCCACGGAGATTCAGCATAATGGTTAGATCGTATTTTTCTCTTTAAGTACCTACCGTAGTATTTATTTTTTAATTTGCATTAATTAAAAACATTTATAAAAAGTGTCATAAAATATGTTTTTGTTAGAGTTTTACTACTGTTTCACTGAATCAAAGAATTTCTCAGGGTTTATTTAATATATTTTACCAACAATAACAACGTATCTATAACCAATTACTAATATTATAATATCTATAAACAAAATAGTAATATTGTAATTTATTGGGACGTAACAATTTAATTCTCAAGGTTCAATAAATAATTTCACTACGCAAATATTCTGATTAATGTTCAAAGTTTATTATTAGGTAGGTACTCTACATAAAAGAAGTATTTGAATTTTGCCTCTTTTTGGGAAAACTTATAGATTCTGCACAGAGAGGATATTTATATTTTTTGTTATAATAATTTGTAACAATACAATATTCTTTATCAATAGACCGCACCCTTTATAAATAACCATCATCATAATAACTTCGCACCCAGTGGTGCAAAGGGTACTGAATTTGCATTACATTTGAGGATCGTTTTCACAAAGTGAAATTTCTACAAAAAAAAACAAATGCGTTTTTTTATTGAAATGGGTTTTTCCATGTGAGCGTTATCGATTGGTGAAATAAAACTTTAACAAAACGATATATATGCGAAGTTGTAGCGGTTCAAATATCGTGAATTTTTACAAAACGAAATATCTACACTACATAGAATTTTCACAAAGCGAAATACCTACATATTTTTTTGGGGTGTTAAGTTTTTTAAAATCGAAAAAAAATCGGAAACAAAACATGATTTCGGCCAAGAAAAAAGAAGTATAATAATAATAAAATAATATTATTTGAAATATATTTTTTTATTATTTTATTTGTGCTATTATGTATGTAAAAAAATTATAGGAGGTAAATACCTAAATGTGTATATTTTCAAAGGTACTTAGATATGTCAGTAGACATATAATTTTACAAAAAATCGATTTAAAATGATTTCATGCAAAAGTAAACTTATTTAATTCCCAACATAAATCAATGTTCAATACATTCCTATCCCAAAAATATGCACATATTTATTTTTTGAGAAAATTCGTGAATTTAGAACATTTTTATAAATAATTTTACTGATTCTACATTGTTGATTTTTAGTACATGTGTAAGGATTTTATGTATTTATAAAACGTAATTTTTATTTTATTTAAAATCGAAATAGTTTATTTTTAACATGAAAAAACCTTCTCTTGAAAAATTTACATTTTGTAGATAGTTCGCTTTGTTAAAATGATCCTCAATTGAAATATGTCAATAGATTTTTTTTGACGTGGAAGGTAAGGTGGTCAGTTTACGCTTCAGGTAAAATGAAATATTGCAGTATGGAACCACCTTTAAAACAAATATTTCATATCCTCCGTGGCAGGAATCGAACCCCGGACCTCAAGAATGGTAAGGGAATGCGCCGATCGATACACAATAAAGCGAATTTATCTCCACTCGATTATCTTTTTGAGGATTTTTACTTGAGAGTTTGAGAGTATCCATCGAGTAGAAAACACTCGCCCAGGGTTCTGGTTCTATTTCATATACAGAACTGTATTTTTCATCCACCTGGATATTGAACTACCGATAATAGTATGTAATTATCATTTAGGATTGTTACCTTCACGGTATCCTAAAAGAAACATAATTTTTATGGTTGCTTGGTTGGTACGAGGTATTCAAACAATTATTTCAAAGAAGCTCTACAAGATATCGTGTTTGTTTTTACGTAACATCTTTTATTTTATTTGATTACAAGCCTTCAAAATGGAAGGTCAAGTAAACAAAAGTAAGCCTTCTGTTCTGTTTAAAAAAATTATTATTGACTAATGTTATGTAATTTTATTTTGTTGTGTCCTCTAATTCTATTAATTTGGAAAAAAACGAACACAACTTATGTCAACACCCAATATCTACCTTTTATTTCCACAGAAACCGACATTTAAATTATTTTTTTTCCTATTAATATATTAATTGAATCTCACGAGTAAATGATTATATTTATGTCAATACTTGTAACATCATGCATGAAAAGTTTCAAAAATTAAGTATATGTGGGTGTTTAAAAAAAGAAATATTAAAAAATATATATATCTATGGATTTTTTTGTTAATAATTACGTAGGTTTACAGAACATGTAAATAATAGAACAAAATGATAAGGAAAAAAATCCACATAGGCATAGCCTGTGCGTGGGTACATTGGTTATTTTATGTGCAAAATTACAAACACAACAAACAAACATGAGTATGTACACACATACTTTAATACACATATATCCGCTTACACATAAATATATATAAAACACTCAATATAAATATTTTAGTACAAAAACTAAAAAGTAACATATTTTGGTAGCAATTTAGCTAAAGAAATCAAGGAAAATCTCTTTCCGTCACCATTTTTTCGCATATTTTTTAAAGGTATGATTGGTTAAACTTTTCATGTCTCTCACATAATACGTAAATACATTGTATAGTCTGCGAGCGAAGAAGATTTATACCAAACAATGACAAAATCTCGCTGTAATAGTCTTATTAAAAACTCCGTCTCTAATCAGATTATTTGACTAAAATAACATATGTTTGTTTCAGAGGATGAATAGTAGGCATATCAGGAGAATATCGTTCTTTTTAACAAAATTAATTGGCAACTTAGTTGGGCTGGGTAAAATATTCGCAATATGTAAGACGAGAAAAAAAGTTCCTCCAATTACCAACAACTTACTCTTTATCAGTGGAACCAAGTTAGCTGAAGGCATTAGGAAAGGAAAGGTAAGATCTTAATTAATGTACATTTTTTTATTAATAAATTATAATAACTTTTGCTCTGCCTATATCTACCTCGCATTTCTTTGTTGTTCTTCTTTAATTAAACTGATTGACCGTAGTGGAATTGACAACCATTTTGTTAAGTTATTTCTGAAACCACTCTGCTAGAGACAAAGATTTTATTGGGGTTGAGGTGAAATTGAGACTACAGAGCTTCTAGCGATGACCCCACGAACACGAGAGTTCGGTGTTTTAAATGAGAGTTTCTATATTTTTGGCCTTGCTTATTACATACGAGGCATAATATATTATGTATTCTGTGTTCCTTCTAGTTGCTCTAACTATTATGAGAGACTCGGGTGAGATATTTCCCTGCAGTTTTACTAAGGGGTTTCTCTGGATTTGCTTTTTGAAAATGAAACTACAAACGACTTATTCAGAAAAAACTTTTGAAAGACATTAACAAAATTTTTCGTTCTACAAACAATATTCCCCATTTTGCGTCTTGTTTTAGTTAATTTTACCGTTTACTTTACAAAAAATACTTCTATACAGCTTATATACAATAACAAAACATAAATATATTACAATAAACCACATTGTTTCTAAATATTTATATACCTAGGCATAGGTACTGTAGTACATTGGTAATTTTAAAAAGAGTAACAATATTGAATTATAGACTATAAGTTATTAGCAAACTTCACTAGAGATAAATATTTATATGTTCTGAAGTGGCTAGTCAAGTGTAGGGTTATTTTGATTATAAAGACCTCGTGATATACATCTCTAGAAAAAATGGTCCAGAAGGACATTTGATAGAGTAGAAACTCTCATCTATATTTAATTCAACCCAGGAAAATTACATTAATAATTATCACTATCAAAAAGATTTAAGCAATATTTTTTAATTGCGACAATTCTGGATTTTTTATTCAATTTTTCGTGTCTTAGCTCATCGGGCAGTTTATTATATTCAGAATGGCCAATATTTTTCGAGGACCTACTGCCAAACTTTGTTGAGCGAAACATAGACACATGAAGATTCCCTGAATAACGCGTATTGTAATTGTGAATATCATGACCAAATGTGTATTTTAAATTTGAGTGAGCAGAAAAGTTTATGATATTTAAAATAGTATTGGTTATGTCATGCAGTGGCATTACCTTGAAAGGAAGTATCTTTGTTTGTCGGTAGATATTCTTGACATGGGAATCCCATTTAAGTCCAAGAATGTTTCTTAGAGCTCTGTTCTGAAGAACTCATTACTATACCAGCTCCCGACGTCACTGCGACCTATGAAGATCTATTGTGACGGGTCCCTGTGAATAGTTCTCGCCCTCCGAGCCCGGGTCTATAAAGAGCCTGACTACTGTGGGAAAGGCGAGAGTTCTCATTTTGCTTAATCTCCCCCTCAGCCCAGATCCGTAAAGTATCGGGCTATTAGGTAGGGGGCGAGCTCTTTAACATCCTCGGGTTTAACCAGTGGTCCTCCGAGGATGAGGGTCCTTTTATGATGTAAAGCATCACATTCACATAGAATGTGTATAGGTGTTTCTTCGTCTGCACTGCAGAACCTACATAGATATTCAAACTTCTACATGCTAGGCGTAGATTTTTACGAAATTCAGAAAAGTGTCAATCCTCGAAAACAAATATTTTTTACTAGAATCATATCTACTTGTACATTCTGTTTAGTCAGAAGCCAACATATTAGCCCACGAAAGAGATACGTTGGTTTTTGAGCCTCCCTAAAAGGCGTTTGTTAAACATTATACATCAAATAAGATGTAATTCATAAATAGTTGACATATAAGCTGATTTTCCAATTTATTGCATGCCCTATGCTTAACCTATAATTGCAAAAACATTCAACTCTGAACCTGAGATATAAATAATAAGCTCTAACCTTTTGATTTCAGACAGAAAAAGTGATTACAAATAATAACATCAACATGTTGTTAATTACTATGCGTTGTATTGTTATAATATAAATAAAAATAAATTATTCATAGTTTTTACTAATTTTCTTTTGAATGAAGAACTTTAAATGTATTGGGTAAGGTAGCGAAAAGGTTTTCTGTGACTTAGTACATTAATTTATTTTTGACTTACAAAATATTTTGCAACTCATATTATGGAAACTTCAAATCAAAATTAAAATGTCACTATCTAAATATTTGAGTTGTTCCTTTCTCCTTCTTTTTGCCTACCATGCGAGAGGTCTCGGGTTCGATTCCCGATATGGTAGAAATGAAATATTTATTTTAATGGCTGTTTTCACACTAGAATATTTCATAGTCCCTAGACTGGTACCTGGAGCGTAAGACTGATCATCTTACCTTTATGTAGCAAAAAATTATCTAGATATGCTGCGATTGGTGTACCAATACAGTGCCCTATGTTAGGTGCGGAAAAGAAATGATGATGTTGAGCTCTATTATTAACAGTCATCGGACTGTATCCAAAATCCCCCCACTTTGCCCGACTTCGTCGCTGTGACTGTCCGATTTTGAGACTAGGGTCCTCATATTATGAAAGGAAAGATAGAGGCCAGACGGGATCTGGTACGGAAAGAGCATCATGGCTCAAAAATCTTTAAAAGTGGTTCGGCGTGTCGGATCATGATGAATTCAGAATGATGGTCGCCAACCTCTTGTAGGAGTGGCAAAAGAAGAAGAAAAAGTCGACGTATTTTTGCCTCATTCTGTATATTCGCGTATGCATATTTAAAATAACATTTATTTCACACTTTTATCTTTGTAAGGTTATAAGGTTGACTTAAAGAAACTGCAATTGATCAATTATTTCCTATTATGATTAATTGCGTTAGTAATTAATACTCATTAATTTGCGTATTCATTTGTTTTTCTTCACAGATTTCTAGTGAAAACGTTGTCAAGGCGTACATAGCCCGCTGCGAGGAAGTGAATCCATATATAAATGCCATCGTAGATGAAAGGTTTGATCTCGCTATAGAAGAAGCGATAAATGCAGACAAATTAGTTCGATCTAGAACTAAAACTGAACCAGAACTAGAGGAACTGTTTCCTTTGTTGGGTATTCCAATTACAGTCAAAGAAAGCATATCCGTAAAAGGTAATTTTTAGCTATTAACGTCAACTTTTCTAGTTATAATCCTCGGAACTGGTTTCCAGCAACACCTGCATCCCATTCTGATGGTCTCAGTAATTATTTTTAACTGGGCGTAATATGACAATAATAATTATGGATTTGTACAAGAAAAAAGCTTCCAATGTACCTACTGCATTTCTTCCAAATTCAACATATTTTTTTTGTTATTTTTCAAAGTTATAAATGTGCAGTTCATATCGTCACGATCATAAAACTTTACATGAGAGCGGTTTAATTTTTTTTTGACAATATGTCAGAAGTTGATGCGTAAAAAAACATGTCTGATACTTGGGTTAGCCAGACCGCGAAACTTCAGAAGAACAAAAAAACATTTGAAAAAAAAAAATATTTATGATCTGAAAATCGAGTAAATCTTTCATTTCTCGGACTAGCATCCCTTTCGTAAACCCCTACCCCTCCACGACAAAAAAAAAATGTGGTTAAAACATATTTGACGCACAAGGGAAGGGGCTGGGTAGGAGAGGGGTAGGGGTTTGTGAAGGACTGCTTGTCCGAGAAATTAAGGATTTACTACATTTTGAGATTACAATATTACCATGAGGAATTTTCCTCTGAAGTTTCGCGGTCTGACCCTGAAAACCGTGTATAGAACAGTTTTTTTTTTCAATATGAGAATAGGAAACCTTTTCAAGATCAAATATAGAAGAATGTCAATGTCGCATTTTTGCACATCCGTCGTTACTTTACAATCACGGCGATATAATATATCCATTTAATTTGTGGAAATGGTAAAGGTACTCTCAGGGGATACTTTTCTATGGTTCCTACCTCTTACCCTCTACCACTCATCTAGAATAGTATTGTATTAATCCTTTAAGTTCATATACCGATGCATTGTCCGACAGGATTATACAGGTTCAAAATAGCTTATTTAAATAATGTGTTAAACTTCCTGTTTATTGAAAAAACAATACAGGTACCGAAGTGTAAAAAATATTCATTTTTTTCCTTGTTGACGAAATTTGTGCACTTATAAACGTTTTCGTTTTTTTATTTTATTTTGATTTTTTAAAATTATATTTTATTTTATTCATAAAACATACAGTCATACATGTTAAATATTTAAAACAAAGATTTTCTAACTTAAAAAGACCATTTAAGTTTTCATAAATTAAGTAAAAGACTTAAACATTAAATGTGACAAAAAATAAATTAAAAAAACTTAAGTGAGAAAAGAATTATCATTAACAATTACGTTTTCTGTGAAGGTATTTATTGGTAATGAAAAAAAATACCAAATGCTCACTCTAGAGTCATCCATGCACACATATATGAACGCATACATATACACACATGCATACGCACATCTACATGCATGTATAAAACATACAGATACATTACATGCTGTACATATTATAAGTCTCGCAAGATGTACATTCAGCAACTATCCCAAACAATCAACTCTGTGAAGGAATTTTCTCTATGTGCAGTTAAAAATGTCTACATTAATATTGAATCCGTTATAATTTTTACAGGTATGTCTAATAAATGAATTTGAGGTATACTTGTTTTTACAAGTTTATATATAAAAAAGGAAATTTAATCTGGTATAGCAAAGAAAACAACAGAAACCGATATTTTGTAAAAGGTACGGCGAATCAACTATATTATTAAGAATTTTGAAAAGAAAAATTAAACCACATGTAAGACGCCTTTTTTGTAATGATTCCATATCAAATTCAACCAAAGATTCGCCGTAATCATTTTCAATGTTACCAAACGATATTTCAGATATTTTATTTTCCAAGTGGCAGTATCGGGGTAACTCGTAAGTTTATTTTATACAATACAGAGTAGCGGAGTAGAGATCAATACTTGGAAAAAAGATGATTAAATCAACAAAAAAAAATGACATCGTGAGTATGAGGCGAAAAGTGGCCATGTCGATTTTGAGATTTTTTTGACCAAGTTTTAGTGCTGGATGGTATATTTTACTGAATAAAAACTATGTCAACTTATATCTTAAAGTTTTTATACAAAACGGAAAATTGTTTATTGATCAAGTCAGTTTTTAAACACCTTTTGTAAGAAATATTGACAAATTCAAAACACTTCCATACTAACACAATACATAAGTAATTTTGTGTTCTACGTAAGGCAAAAGAAACTTTAAATCATAAGTGTATTATATAGAAGATATATAATAGGTACTAAGAGTTTGTGTCTGTGTAAAAACATCAACACTCGGCCTAGTGGTGTGGTAGTCAGCGTGTTTGCCTACCATGCAAGCAGTCTCGAGTTGTTGTAAATAACTCACTATTAGAAAATGGAATCAAGTTGGGGTAGAATGGGATTCGAACCACAGACCTTTGGTCCGTGAGTCCTAGACACTAGCCACAGGACCACAACCCGATTTTATTTCAAATAAATTTATAATTATTTTTTGGATTTTTGCAGGATTAAATCACACAGCTGGGACGGCAGTACGGGCTCCCCATAAAGCGACTCATGATGCAGAGAGTGTGAAGCAGCTAAAAGCGGCGGGAGCCATCATCCTCCTAGTTAGCAATACTCCAGAGATGTGTCTGAACCTTGAAACATTCAACAATCTAACAGGAAGAACATGTAATCCATATGACCTGAGACGGACTCCTGGAGGTTCATCAGGAGGAGAAGTATGCTAATACTATTACTTTTACAGAAAATACAGCTAAAACTAGTACAGGGTGACAACTCTAAAAAAAAAAAAAGATTGTTTTGAAGAAATCACCATCATTGCTTACTGAATTACTATTTCTTCAAATTTGGACTGATAAATATTTTTGCCGAAAAGATAATTTGGTATGGTCAAAAAGTTTGGTAGATTCTTGTGGTTTGATTGACAAACACCTTTGAAAACGCCTGTTGTTTTTTATTTTATCATTCCCTTTCCTTACCTAATAGTGCATAGGACACGGAATTGGTAAACCAGTCACAGTGTATCTTGATCATTTTTGTTACACGAAGGTAAGAAGATCAGTCTTACGCTTCAGGTACCAGTCCAGGGACTATGAAATATTCTAGTGTAAAAAAACCCTTTTAAAAAAATATTTCACATAAACCATGTCGGGAATCGAACCCCAGACCTCTTGCACGGTGGGCAAATGTGCTGACCATTACACTACGAGGCTGACAAAGTTGGACAGTAGAAGCAATTATTTTTTTAGACTTGCCTGGATAGAATTGCAGTTCTTACTTGCAAGTTCAGAAAAAGTCGATATTTTTGTTCATTTTAATGCCTTCTTTATTACATTAATCTGGAAACTGATGGTATGGAAGTTTTTATTTTTATGAAGGGTCTTGTGCATATCACATTCTAATCGATTTTATTTATTTATATAAAGGAACACATTACAAAAAAATAATTATGCATCCCTAACTCCATGAAGCCAAGAGCCCTGTGTTGAGTTGGGATACAATATAATAAAAAGTGGAAGCATACATACTATTCACAAATACAAAAATAACAATTATAACATGAACATCAATTTCAATCCACATCTGGGCAACTATGTTAACGCACCAGTCCCCTGCAATGGTCTCTTCTCTTAGGCTAAATCCAAACTCATATACTATTGGAATACACTTAAACCCCTAAAAAAAGTTAGAATGTAATCTACAAGTAAAATCATTAAATAAAAGTACAATGTAGGATGTAAGTATACAATAAAAAGTTTTTAGCGAGCTGTTTTCAGTTGACACAGGATATGGATATTTTTTTTTAATGAAAACTATAGCCGCAGAATCAGGTTGTGGTCCTGGGGCTAGTGTTGAGGACTCAGGGATTAGAGATCCGAGATTCAAACCCCCCTCTACCTAACTTGATTTCCATTTTCTATTAGCGAGTTATTTACAACTCGTTGAAAATGGCCACCAAAATTGAAATATTTGGGTTAATTGTTAGAATGCTAATATTTATTTTCTGTTAAAAAAAAAACACAAAAAAATGTTACACTTATGTAGCTTTTTTAACTTTTTTCAGCACCTCATTAAACGATGTATGTCATTTATTGTACAGGTCAAGTTGCTTTGATTCTTGATGTTGATTGTTTTAATCAAAATTATTTAATCAGTTTGATGGCTCTTAATTTCTTGCGTTTTCTTTGCCTTATACCCATATGCAGAGACAAAACTTAAGGTGAGGAAAGTACATTCTATTGTTTTCACCTTCGGGTTATTCCCTGCATATGAGATTAGAATGTACTTTCCTCACCTTAAGTCTTGTCTCTGCATACAGGTATTAGTATGAATTACTTTCCTTATTTTCTACAAAGTATTTTAATGGAGTATTAGTTTACTTGATTTTGGATTCTGCGTGTAAATTCTCATTAAAGTTATCTTATGTATCCATTCTATTACTTTACTTGAGACTTATCCATTTTTAGGGAGCTCTTTTGGCCTCCGGCGCATCGGTTATTGGAATAGGATCCGATATTGCTGGATCTGTGAGAGTACCTTCTTTATTCTGTGGACTATTTGGATACAAACCTTCGCCGTTCTTAACTCCTATTGATTCCCATATCCCTAGTTGTAATAAGGAACTCTGGGGAAAAGTGTTTACCTTAGGACCCATGGTTAGATATGCAGAAGATATTCCACTTGTGATGAAAGTATTACAGTTGCATGGATCAACCCCACTTCAGTCAGAAAAAAATGTGAGTAGAAACAATTTAGGGAATGATGATGATGATGAAAACTTAAGAAAATAATTTTATTGATATTTTTATCGAAATCATTGACTATGGAGTTTTATCAAGAAATATTTACAAAAACATCAAGTGTACTTCAAGTCACTTTTCATTATTGATCAAAATCCAGTTGTTTTTTATAGGTATTCAGCCTAAGTCATATGTAATCAACCTCAACATCTCCTGTATTTGACTAATAATTTCATTTAAGGTGCTATATTTGTTAATATATTTCCAACTTAATTAAAATATAATAAATGTATTTCATTAACTTACAGGTGTCTATTCCAAAAATGAAATTTTACTTTAAATTATGTGACACATCAGGATCTTCAACAACAGTTAGTCCTTGTGTCCACAACGCTATGCTAAAAGTTATACAACATTTTAAATCGGAACACATGGTCGATGTCAAAGAGGTATTTTTTATCTTAATTAAGATATTTTGCAGAACATGAACAATAGTAATAGTTCTACATTATCTCTGAACAATTGTAGATGAAATATGTACACAGGAGGTAAGGCTCCAAATTTAAAATTTCACAAATGTTACCATGATTTTATTGTACACTGGGAAAATAATAAGTATTTAAACTATTATTAACTTCATGCACAATTTGTATTTGTATTAATCTTTAAATAAATCTATTCACAACAATCAAGGGTTTTAGCTCTATAACTTCACTAAAATCGACAGATGGAAGAATTGAAGAAATGTGGATGCTCACACATAGGCAAAGTGGTGAATGGTACAGAGTGTGTAAAGTGGTCACTTAAACCAGCCAATGACATGTCATAAGCCCTGTAAATGCCTAGACTTCAGTTTTTTTTTTTTTTTAATTTTGTCTTAAAATAGTACAAACATAATAAATGAATGTCCTTATATTAACTTATATTTAATTATTATTAAAACATATACTAATTATTAATATTTCTTAACAATATATGTACACTTAAAAAGAAAACTTATATAAAGCTAACACGAATAAGATTACTTTTTAAAAACTAACTTATCTGCCAAACACATGTTTTTTTCTGACATTTAAATGAAATAATATTTTTTTGCTCTCTTATTTCTAATATTCCCTTCTCTAAATTGTTTCCCATACCTGTTGTAATTTTTTGGTCATAATGACTCCCTAGGAGGTGATCCAGTCTCTTGTCTACAAACATTTGGACAAACTCAAAATATTGTAAGAAAAAAACAGTTAGAGATAAAAAGTAATTGTTGTTTTTAATTTTAATTAGCTTTGTGAATTATTAGAAGTGAAAAAATATCCGTTGGTTGGCTTCGTGGGTTCACAGTTTTATTTCTTAAAGTAGTATTTGACTATGTAAGGCCTATAATACATTTTAATCTAAAAAAATGGAGTCTTAATAGTAATTTAGGTACACATAGTTGTGAAATTATTCTAAATAAGTGCTTTGTCTGTTCCAGGTCGATCTGCAAAAGTTTGACGACGGGGTTAATTTCATAATTTTTTGTATCGGTGGAATTAAAGGGGTCGAATCAGTGTTGTCACGCGAAGATAATCCAAGTGAATGGCACTCCGTTTGGCCAGAACTCTTAAAAAAATTAGTCTGTTTTTCGGAACACCAGACCATGTCCTTATTCTATTGTTGTTTGGCAAGAATACTGCATAGCATACCTGAGAATGTCCATGAAAAACATTCTCAAATGTTGAATAGATGTGAAATGGAATTAGCGGTAAGTTATTGGCAAGAACAACTTTTTCACGTCCTTATAAAGCTTCAAAAGTACACATTTATTATACATACCTGTCTCTATTTTTTTAATTTGACCATTAAATTGTGAAGTATTCGTATGGTTTAATTCATGAATATTTATCAAACTTAGTTACAAAGATTCCCAGTTTTTAAAATGTTACACACCCAAATATCAACATTACCAGTATGTAGATAGGTAGTTATTGTACCTACTATTTTACATAGAATAAGCACTGTTTGAGGCTTTTTAGCAACATACTCCTTTTACATAAACGAATAATATTGTTACAACCTACATTGAAAAAGCCTCTGCATGAGCAATTTTATGATCATTGTTTGTAGGCACCCGATTTCAACCATTTAACATGATGTAATGCATTTTGCATTGTATTTTCATTACTTTTATGGAATTTCAACAAAAACTCATTTTTTGACCTCCAGTCAGGTTTCAAAAATATTAAATTACTGTTCAATGCTTATGTTTATAATAATATATGTCTAATTATTTTATTTTTTTTAGAAACTTTTGGGAAGTAATGGGGTGCTTCTATATCCTACTCTCCCGTACACAGCTCCATTCCACAATGATTATATACAAAGAATACTCGATTTGCAATATACCGCAATATTCAATGTTCTAGGCTATCCGTCCATCCATTGCCCAGTTGGGTTAAACGAAGATGGTCTTCCAGTAGGAATACAAGTAATAGCTAACCGGGGATGCGATCATTTATTATTTGCCATAGCTAAAGAAATTGAGGCAGCATTTGGTGGCTGGGTTCCAGCAGAATGAATTAACATGTCAATTTTTGGACATGTTTTATTTATAAATCTTAAAAAATGAACAGCCGTAAGAGGGTGTGCAGAAATTGCTGGAAATAGATAAGGAATGGCTGGTTCCATTAGATTGTTGTGCTTAAATTCATATCTTAATCGCAACATCCTTTCTTTTTCCAATTTTTTCCTCTGGATTGGTTTGCAGCAAATACCTGCATTATTTTCTCGATTCATTTTAGTCCTCACTAGCTCTATTTAACTAGCTACATGTTTAGTTCATATCTTCTTTGATTTGATCAAAATACTCTTGGAGGGGTCGTCCTTTATAATTTGTATCCTTTACGATTTCTTTCAAAATAGGCATTCTTTCTAAATAATTCATAGGTACCTACCACCTTTTGAATTAATATCTAAGTTAGGGAAACTTTTACCAGAACCTGTATAAAAAAATTATATTGACAATGTTGCTACGTGCTTACGAAACATACTTTTGGTAACGTTATAGGTACCCATTTAAAACTCGGTCAGTAAAATTTCCACAATGATAGTTTTATTTGTTAACAGTCTGGCAACCCTGCCCTTTTCATCTTTTCACGTATCTTTTTACAATGGTCGACCTATATCTCTAGTATTATTTTGTGTTGATTTATGAAGATGTTTCTACAAATAACTGATTTATCATTTTTTACAAACAAAACTTGATCATGAGATCAAAATATTTATATACGATTCCTTCAGAGATATGAGGCGTCAGACCTTGTTTATTGCATAATTAAAAAAAAAAAAAAATTAACTCCGAAAAATAGTGTTAAATTAATTTACAATATACGAGAAAATGATAAAGCAGCCTTGGATGAAACGGTTTGAATGTTTCGCTTTCGAGGTAATATGACAATAAAAGATGAAAAATTATTTGATTATCTTATCGACCCATTAATTGATCGTTGGACATCCTTTCTATTAAGTCTTCAATTAAGATTTTGAGAAATAAATACTTAATTAATATCCGAACATGTTGCCTGTAAATATTATTTGTAAAAAATATTTGTGCAAAATAAAGGTCCAGGTCAAAGTGTATTTTATAACATTTCATATTTTTAAAACCAGCTTTCAAATTCAGTTGGTTATCAAAAAATATAACAACTGTATTGTAAATAGTCTGATGATGTCGGTCACGACTAAACCAGGTGACTGGTAAAAATTATAAATAAAAGTTGAAAATAACTTTATACGTATTTTTATTATTGTAAGTATTGTAAATTAATTCATTAATGGTAAGCATGTGAATTATTTACATCAAAAACACGTATGACTTTTGCTCACTGGAATTTCACTTTTGTGGCCCCATGAGTGTTTAATGTCTTGGATGAACATAGCAAGTGCTCCAAAACGAAAGCTATTTTCAGAAAGAGTGTACAAGTTTGCATTTTGTCTAAGGGAAGAGACCATAGCAGGAGACTGCTGCGAGATATTGCATAAAATCATTTACTAATAAGCGTGTTGTCCAGATGTTTAGTGAAATATATGTTTATGTAATAATTACATTATGTTTAACTACATTATGTTGTATCCCAACTCAACACAACATGGTTTTTGGCCTTATAGAATTTGGGATACATTATTTTTATTTTTTTGTAATATGTATGTATTTGTATGAATAAATAAAAATAAAATATATTGTTGTTTTATTTTCACCTTAAATGTTGTTTTTATTCGTTAATGTTTATGTTATTATGAATCGCAGTGCAAAAGAGAGCAAATGATTTATATTACGCTATCAAAAATCATCGGTTGGTGGGGCCTTTATATTATGCTGTATTGAATGGGGGTTAAGAGGAAGAGAGGTGTATGGAGGGGGGAAATACCATATGATTTGCTTGAGTCGAAAGTTAATGGGTGCGAATAATCATTTCATTTATATCATGTTGATCAGTTTGTAATAGATAGTTATTTAGATCCATGGCTTGAAGAAATCTTTTCACTTCTTCTTCCTAAATTTCTATTCTCTAATTTTGGGTGTCTGCCATTCGTATTACCAATTTTCTACATACTTTTCCCATCCTATTTGCTTTGTCGGTTTCCTGCTTTCGGTATTAACTTAATAACAAAGGAAGAAAACTATGGTTTTCCCTTAGAGTATATACATATATATACTCTCAGGGTTTTCCTTTGCTTGGCTAGCTCTGAATATTTTTGTCACTTAATAGGTAAGATATTTAACTGAATTGAATCGGGTTATGGTCCTGTGGCTAGTGTCTCGGACTCACGGACCTAAGGTCCGTGGTTCAAATCCTACTCTACCCCAAATTGGTTCCTATTTTCCAATAGTGAGTTATTTACAACTCGTTGAAAATGGCCCTCAAAATTAAATATTTGGGTAAATCACAAAAACAAAAATATTTCTTTTTTTGTCAAAAAAAAAAATAAAACTCTGTGAAGTAATTGAAAAAACAAATGGAACTGCCAAATTATAAATTATGTTGACAGAGTGCCCAGACTAGGTGATGAAGTAGATAGAACAGATGAGTTACAAATCGTATTCGGTGGATAAGCATCAACACCCGCACATGATGTAAATGGCACTGTAGGATCAGCTATTTAAGTAATCAGAACGGCAATTCAGCTGTAGGGTTTAATGGAAATAAAAGGGTTTTAACTGTAGGAGTTGGGCAATCTCAGAAACAAAAGCGTTTTGGGCGCTGCTGGCCTCTATCAGTTTTCCTTTCTGTTTATTAGATATTCTAATCTATTTACATGGTGTTCTATTCTCTCTACCTATACATAAAAATTGTGATTAAAATAAAAAAGAACAATTTACACCTAATACGAGAAAATACAAGTATAATCGGGATAAAGGTAACAAATAATTATTTTCATCCCTCATTTTTTTCATTTATAAATTTCCCAAAAACATTCAGTCAACTCTCCATGAGAAACATAGTTTTGAAGTAGCTTATCTGTGATATAAAACTTGAAGACAAATTTTCATACTTAAATAGACAAATATTGAAAATAACTTCTGTATGCATTGAAAAAAATAATAAAAACTTTTCTTTTATTTTACCGACACTTATACAATTTATACACAACCGTTCAGCACAAAGCCACGGGTATGAGGCATTACATAAATGAGAGAGGAGTATAATAGACACATAAAAGTAGTAGAAATGTTTGTACAAGGAAAGTAATTATTTTGAAAACTCGCTTGTTACCTTCATCCTGCGTTACTTTAATCCCCGGTTTCCCCAAAGATATAGCTCTGTAATGTTTATAAAAAATGGCAATAATGTCAATATTATGGCAACAATTTTTGACATCAACTGTCAAATGGGTCGGTTTTCAGTGTTATCACCATATATATCACCATATATATATATATAATATATCTGTAGTCTGTGGTTATCACTAAATATCGCGTAGTTTTGTTTCGGTTAAAAATAACAATGAAAATCACTATCAACGAATTCGTTTTACGCAATATTGAAGGGAAAATGGATATTATTCAACTCCCGTCAAATATTTGGGGTAATACTTGCCATTTGTTTTTTCTTTTGATATGTTTAACTTCAATGTTACAGAAATAATAAAGTATACAGTAGTTATAATCTTCGTAAATATAATAGTATTTTTAAATATCCTCGTTAATCTGACATCATTTGTTTGTTTTTAATTACAGTTAACGAAAATCCTTCGAAGTTCTTTGTCATTAGTGGAAATGTATAATTAATCTGAGGTTTTAAGGCATTCATTGTTATTGAAAAGTAAGTACCGATTTTTTTTACAATCTGAATATAAAGCAATATATTCGTAGACTGATATCCACAATCTCCTGACCGTTTTGAAAAATTAAAGTAAAGTCTGCAAAAATCGAACTGTAGTTTGGACGGTTTGTATTTACTCATTTTATTTTTGCTTATTTTATTTCTGAAAGTATAAATATCATAACCTGTGCATATAGTATGTTTGAAATCTGAATTATAAATATTATAACCAATCGTACAGGTTATAATATTTATACTTCCAGAAATAAAAAGAGAAAACACGGTCGGGCCTGCCATCCAATTACATGTATTAATTTAAATTATTCAAAATAAAGCGACTGTTTAAACAATATAAAAAATAAATTTGTAAGTAATTAAAATAATATTCTTGATAGAAATTAAAAGACAATAATTGAGTTGATTCCACAGTCAAGCCGCATGGAAACTATATGAGTTAGAGAAGAAGACGGAATTGTGGATGGTAATTAAGAGGGTTCTTTGAGCATAAGGACGAAGAGGCAAACCATGAACTGATAAGCGTTAAAAATTTTCACAGAGGTGCACAGGACCGTTAGGACTATGAAGTACAGTAAATAGAATTGAGAGGGTGTGATAGTCTCTCCGCTGTTTTATTTGAGCCATTTTGATCGCCAACGATAATCAGACATGTGGTCATATTTCCTCAGACCTAAAATATACCTAATGCATGTATTTTGAAGTCAACAATGTTTTGAGTATGTTCAAATAAAACATTGTTGAATTAACTAACTGGTAAAAGAAGAGATGTAAAAATTGGAAAATTGTTTTCAGGCGTTGCCTAGTAGGTGAAATGGTTCAGCCGGATGAATCTCACCCGCAAGATAAAGGTTTCAACTCTTTTACTTCACAAAAGTCAACAGATGGAAGAGTTGAGGAAATGTGGATGTTTAAACATGGGCAGAATGGTGAATGTTACACAGTGTGTAAAGTGGCCACTTAAACCAGCCAATGACAGGTCATAAGCTCTGTAAAAGTCAAGACTTCCATATTACCTTCTCTAAAAGGTTCTCCATCCCTGTTGTAATTTGTTAATCTAACTAAGGAAACATCAGCGTTATCTAGAATGGGTAGTAGTGATGCTTTTACAAGTGAGCATTTGAATAATTATAAATATTTTTTTTTGCACAACAAACAGGCCTTGACAACCAATTACAGTGGTGAAGCAGCTCAGTACACCAAGGCTTGAGAAAAATCACTTTTAATTTGTGTGTTCTCACCGGTACTCGAACCCAGAACCTTCCGTGTGTTAAGTGTCAAGTCTCTTAACCACTACAGCACAGAGGCCGCCAACCACTATTTGGCTTTAATTGGTGAGAATTTTTTTAACCTGCTGAGTGAATGTAGTCTGAAAAATGTTTTATGACTTAATTCATTAATTTCATTGGATGAACTCGCTAGCATAGATGTTCATCCATTAGTACTCTTAGATTTTTCACAGATTCCCTGTAGATAGAGCGGTACCATTGATATTAAGAGAAGATACTTCTAACTTACTATGAAATCTTTGACTTCCCTCAAACATAATTTGTGTTTATAAACCATACTCTTTTATCCATGTTGACTCGCTATTTAGTGCATAAGACATGGAATCTATTGCTTCACCAGTTCTTTCAGATCTGCAATGAAGATATGGTTGTAAATCATCACCATAGAAATAACATGAACACTTGAGACATTCTGCTATCTGCTGCGATAATACTTAGCTTTGAGGTACTCCAACGACCATATCAACCCATTTCAATTGGTGATCTGGTGTTTTGATACATTTTTGTTTAATGTGGAAGAAGCTGGGAATGTATAGACGTGTGTGGCGGTCCGTTCTCTCTGCCTACCCCTACGGGGAAATGGAGTGATGGTAGTAGTAGTAGTAGATTGTAAATACGACCCAAACCATCTTATCACCGGTTGTGTCATATTTAATGTTTCGAGCCTAGTTAACAAAACATCAAAATCAACCAAATTCATAGCACTGCTGAAGTCGAGTGAGGATAGGATAGCAGCTTGTTATTCACCACATATTGTTTGTCATCTGTAACCTTGATAAAAGCGGTAGTTGTACTATGCCCCACGCAAAAACCTGGTTGATGGGAATCAAGAAGATTATTGGAGAGTAAATAATAATTAAGTTAATTATATACAACCCGTTCAACGACTTTGGAAAAGATTGGAAGAATAAATATTATATAGGTCTGTAATCTTTGACAGAAAGTGGTGAAGAATTTTTGGGAAATGGTATTTTAAATGCCTTTTGCCAAGCTTTAGGAAAGTCTCCGGAATTGGAAAAAAGTTAATAATGTGAGTAACTACAGGTAAAATAAAATGTATCATTTTCATACTCAGTTGATCACTGCCCTATAACCACTTACCGACTTTTATATGTCTACCAGTTTTGTGACATACCCGTCTTTTGTCAGGACACAAATGTGCAAATCCCACTAATACACCTTCACCATAGTAATTGCCAGTATTAAAGCGTCAAACTAAAATCTAACATCAATGCGCTCTATAATATTTTTTTTATCTTGTGGAACAATTGTATAAAATTGTAAGATTCAATATGTCCATGTATTTATAATTTTCTCAAACTGAACGGTTTGGGTAGGTAGGAAGAAATTGCCTTAAGGCAATATGCCCGCCCTTATATGTATATTTATTGTATATGTATATAAAGTGTCAAATAAATAAATAAATAAAAACAATCAAGTTTATTTGTAGCTGCTCGTCAAACTTGACAACTCAATTTCATAAATTAAAAAAAAAATACTTGTTTATTTTTATTACCTTATACTTGTTTTTTATTTTTTATTATTATATCAAATTGCATTGTAGTATTGGCAAATACGCATTTCAAATATACATATTTTAATTTCTTCTTTTTTCGCGATAATATATGCTTGCTTGATTATTAATTTAACATAAATTTGTCTTTCTTGCTTACCGTAACACTTTATTTACTTTGTTTGCTTTACAGAATTTATTTTATAAGCTTATATCTTTGCATTATTTGTTTATATGCTGTCTGTTTTTTCTTGCATAACTTTATTATTGTTTTTTTAAAACTTTGTATAACTTTTTATTATATCCTTTCTAACTAATTTCACATATTTTTTCTGTTTATTCTTTAGTATGTTAGCATGTATTTTATTTTTTATAAATGCCCTTTGGGCGTTAATGAACAAAATAAATAAATAGTCGAAAAAAAGTGTTTATTATTTTTAAACATAAAACACATCTTTAAAAAAAATGGCATATCTTCATTACATATAAAATATTAATTGTGTATTGTTTATCCATTTTTATGATACTTTGATTTTTTTTCATACAATTATTATATCATTCATTTATTGACAAATGCAGATTCATTTTGACATATAAGGTTTTCAGTCATTTATGTTCAAACTTGACACAGGACAAAGGTTCAATGGAACTTCAATGATAATGATCGGTTGTAAATGTTAAGTAAACAAATCGAAATTCGAGATATCTTACTTATTTGAAATTACTGTTTTTCTCTCAGTAAATTGTTATTGTACATTGTTAATGTTAACATAAAACGAAACGAGGAAAACACAGAATATAAAAATAACAATGTTCAAATCCACTCTTGACACAACTCAGTTACCATTTTTCCAGCATAAGCTAGTTACGAATTTTAAGTTTTTTTTAAAGAAATGCATAGTAAATTGAAATATTTGTGTAAATAAGATTATTTCAAATCTGATATAATTTAAAAAAAAACATAAATATAGAGGAAACGCCGTGATTATGGAATATTATGCTGTTAATGTGGGATTCTCAATAAATGTCAAATAAAGGCAATAAAATCTCTCGTTATGTAAAACTACTAGAATACAAAATATTATTAAATATCCATAAAACCGGAATCCTGTACAGATCTTTCTTCAATCAAATATCAGTCTGTCAAAACGCGAGCGGTTGACTTTTTCTTGTGTGGTATTTGAAGATTCTTTTGTACGCCATAAAGGTAGTAATTTTTTGTCATTTTGAAGTGCCACCTTTGGATTTTCTAATAACGGACAATTATTTTATCTAAAGTATAATTATTTTATTTTTAAAATAACGGTTAGCAAAAAAACAGTCATTTTTGTAATGTGTAACACATCGGAGCAGAAAAAGTGGAATATACACCACAATACCTGCATGTATTCCACAATACTTGCATCCTTAAATCTTACAGAAACATTTTGACTTTTCGTCTGAAAATGACGAAAAAAGGTTCAAAAGAAAAACAGCGGGAGAATGCAAAGATGTCGCAAGCAGTTGAAGGTGTTGTAGAATAAAAAATGGGGCATGTGATTGCCTAACGTACTTTTAATGTCAGATTCATGAAAAATCTAAAATTAAAACAAAAATCGACGATAAACTCTGTTATATCAACAATATTAAGTAGAAACCTGTATTCCAAGATTTCGAAGATGAGTTAACCATGTATATCATTAGCATGGAGAAGAGTTACTTTGGACGGACCCGGCGAGATGTACATTCCTTGGCGTATTAAATAGCTAAGAAAAACAATGTCAAAATCCCTTTCTATCTGACCATTGACCAGCTGGAAGGTACTGGTTAAAGGATTTCCTTAAGAGAAACAAGATTATTAGTATACGAACTCAAACACAACTGAACTTCCTGAAAATGGTTAGAAAAAAATGACGTTTTCTAATCTTTCTGAATTTGACCACAGATACGACACAGTTTGTGCATTTACACATTACACTACACGATAGTCATTGGGTCAAACCTTGCACAAGATCTTGTACCATTTTCTGACCCATGTAATACTAGCTTTATTCTACGTATTAGTATATTTATACAACAAATAATTTCTTTAATAAATTACAACACAGATAGAGAACATTTTAGAGAAGGGAATATTGAAGTCTAAGCATTTACGAAGCTTATGACCTGTCATTGGCTGGGTTAAGTGGCCACTTTACACACTGTGTAAGATTTACAATTTTGCCTATGTTTAAACATCTATATTTCTTCAATGCTTCCATCTGTTGACTTTAGTGAAGTTAAAGAGCTGAAACCTTTATTGTTGTAAAGAGATTCATCCGATCGAATTATTTCACGTACTAGGCAACGCCTGAAAACAATTTTTCAATTTGTAAACTTCTTGGAGAAGAAAAGTTACTTAAAAAGTGAAAAATTTAATTTTTAAACTTCAATTTTAATTTTTAAACATCTTCTTGGACCAGTTGGTTTTATTACAATATTTTGAGTTTGTCCAAATGTTTGTAGACAAAATACTGGATTTCACCCCCTTGACAGTCATTATGACAATAAAATCAACAAATGGAAGAATTGAAGAAATATGGATGTTCAAACATAGGCAAAATGGTGAATGTTACAGTGTGTAAAAGACTGGATTTCACCTTTTGTCTAAAAAATTTGGAATAAATCAAAATATTATAAATGATTTCTTATTAACCATGGATTTCCATCGCTGATGGGGGGGTAGTCTGATGGCCGAATTACAAGAATCAGAGAACTGGACCGAAATCTTAAAAAATTCTTAGTTTCCGGATTTGAGATTAGTCTGTGGGCTTGCGCAATAAGTAATACGCAATAAATTTGCGTTATGCGCACAATATTAGACGTACACGCAAACAGATTGTAAAGGAAAAAAAACAATTCTTCCAGCATTAAATATATAGATTCTTACTAGATTCCACCATCAAATGTAATAGCTGCCCTTTTTTCGATTTTTTTATTTTAAAATCTCATACAGAGATTATTTATTTATTTAAATGTACAATACAGCACAACTGCCAATTACAATGTACATAAATTGTATTATTAGATAATTTAAAAAAAAGTTACATAAAGAAGCGCAATAGATTATCAAGGTCCAACGCATAGTTTATAACAAGTAGTAAAGACAAATAAATTACTCATACACATTATTATACATAGTTAGAGAAGAAGAGTCTTAAACTGGTAATCCCAGCATGGAAAAGACCCACCTCTCTCGGTAGGCTGTTCAACAGACCAATCATTTTCATGACGGGAAGTCTTAGATCTTAGATAACCGCGTTAGAAAATTGGAAATGAATTGCAGTAGTCCGGGATTCGAACCTCGGATCTCCGGCTACGGAGTCGACGACACTACCCACGGGTCCAGTACCTATCTCTACTGTATTATTGTAAATAATTTTGGACGGATCTTTTATCAATAAATCTTATTTTTTAAGTTGTATTTGTGAGCAAAATATTTGTACTGCGTAAAATTTCAATGAAAAATTGAATCAAAATTAGAACGTGTTCTACATTAAACGTAGCATTCATGCACAAGATTTCAACCAATTTTATTTGTTTTTTTCCACAGTATTTTCCGAGTCATAGTCTGATCCGCTTTCTGCCAGTTTTATTACAGCTTTTACTCAATCAAGATAACATTATATTTCATTTCAAATTTTGTAATAGTTTTGATAACCTCAACCACTTATATTTTTTACTATTATTAGTCTTGACCTTAACCCTGGAAAGATAACAAACATTAATAATAAAATGTCGCTATAGTTTACATGGTTTACTTGGAAGGTGTTGGGACTGGTCACCAGTCTGAAGATGCCGATTAGAGGGTGAATGTCCTAATTGATCAAATAAACAAGTGGAAAAAGAATAATTTACCTTCTTCCAAGTCGGTCCCTCAATGCTGAGGATCGTGATCACCATGAACACTTCTGATTAGTCTGTTCCACTCCAGTCTGTCCTCAGCCCGACGAACTGACTCATCAAATTTTAGCCCCGTAGCCACCTTTATTTGGTCAGTCCATCTATATGGGATTTTTTTTATTTAACTTTTTTTGTACATAATGTTATTTGTACTTTGGCGGGCTTATTGCCAAATGGCAATTTCTTCCAACCAACCAATAAAATAAAAGTTTTATTTTTATAATTCAAGTTACAGAACATATTCAATAGAAAAAAAAAAGATTAAAAAGTTAAAAATATATAAAAATATAAATAAACGTATTTGTTTATAAATTACCTTAAATCAAAACTATTACTCAATGGCAAAAAGGAAAAAAGAGGAAAAAGGAAAGGAGGAGAGATTAAGGAAGAGAAAGGAAATTAGGAAAGGATTCTACCCCGGCTTCTCCTACTTTCAACTCGGTCAGACATTATTGCCTTTGCTAGATTGTCTGGCTCACGTCTAGCAATATGTCCAAAGAAAGACAGTATCCTTCTCAAACACATCACTGATAGACGAGTTGTAATATGGAACTCTTCCAGTATCGATGCATTCGTCCTTCTGGCTGTCTAAGGCACACGCAGCAGCCATCTCCAACACCATATCTTGAATGCATCGATCCTCTTCCTCTCAAAGGCATGTATTGTCCACGTTACAGCCCCGCATAGGAAAACTGACAATACCAGGGCTTCCATCAACCGCTTTTTTGTGTTTATTGATATTCCTCGATCTCGCCAAATCTCCTCTAAACAGTTGATTGCTTCTTTGGCCATTTGAATCCTGCGACCAATCTCAGGTCTGCAACGAGCCGAGGTACACAAAGTCATCTATCAGTTCAAGGTCTTGCATCTGTCTTGTCCTTAGGAGACTGCCAGCTCTGTCTACAATCATTAGTTTTGTCTTACTTTTATTTATTTTCAGACCCAGAGCCTCACTCTCCAACTCTATCCGTCTGAAGGCTTCTGCTAGCTCGGTTTCGTCTTTGGCAATCAGTGTCGTGTCGTCTTAATTTATCTCAATATATAAAATACCTGTGGTCTTCAGACGCACGGAATACAAATATTACTATTTTTGAAAAATGTAAAACGTACCGATACAGAAAATTTTATTCTGATACTCTGTCTAAAAAAATAACGAAATTGGTTCAGTTTTGAGGTGCGAAAACGGGACAGCGAAACGTTGATTTTGTCTATTTTAACAAAAGGTCTGACATGTAGTTTTCCTTTTTGCGCAGTATCGGGAAGGCATCTGCAAGACAGTGACAGGAAAACAATGTTCGAATACCTATTTATCAAAATTCTCTGTCCTCACAATTTATGTAAACCGAAACACAAAAATAATAATGTATACATACCTATCTAATTTGGGCTAAATACAATAATTGATGTCGAACTTTCGATTGTGTTCATTTAATCTATTTACTAGTATGTACTCAAATCTAGCAATAGCAAAGCATTGCCGGTTTCAGCTCGTAACTTATATAATAAGAGGGTGTAGTAAGTACATTATGTGTGTTTTCTCCCTCTACTGTTAAATGTACACATTTTATGAATGAATGTTTGCTTTGTATTTTGCAATACCCATTCACAGCGCTAATTTTTTTGCCTCTTTCACAGTAGCTGCTCGATTATGGAATAATCTACCCACTAATGTCAGAGACGCTCCTTCTTTATTTACATTCAAATCACTTATGAAATGTCATTTCCTAAACATATGAGTTTTTCTGTCATTGGCTCGTATAAGTGACCACTTTACACACTGCGTAACATTCACCATTCTGCCTATATTTAAACATGCACATTTCCTTAATTCTTCCATCTGTTGACTTTTGTGAAATAAATAAGCCGAAACCTTTATTGATGTGGGTGGATTCGTCAGTTCAGCATGAAGATTCTGCTCTATTTTTCCGCTTTGTTTTTACCAATTTGTTTAATCAACGGTGTTTTAAGTATTTCCAAATGTTTGTAGACAGGCTGGATTTTACTCTCTATGGGTTAATAAGATCTGAAGTAATGACTAATGAAATTCACACATATCGAAAAATGTTTCAAGGCCCGTAACACAAAGGGAAGTTAAAATTTATCTTCAATTTTATCTACCAAGTAAAATGGGATTTTCTGTATGAACAAAAGATTATGTTTGCAATTTTTTTCTCTAAAAATGTTCTGATGTTACTGATGAATATACTTTCAATGTTCATACAAATATACACTTTTCGTACATAAATATAAATTTTACTTTATACTATCTCGATATGTACCGATGAAGAAAGCATTTGTAATCTATATTTCTTCCTCTACTAACCAAATTCAGTAAGGAAAAGCGCAAACAAATATTTACGTTTACAACTTTCAATGTCCCTTTCACTGTCGCTCTAACCCCCCCCCCCCCCCCTCCCCTCGCATCGTCTGCAAGGTAGCGACAAGGGGAATTAAAAATAATATAAATAAATCTATCACCCAGTTCAAACCCCTTTAGGTCGACAGTGATAGGAAACGTTAATATCTAGCCTCTGGAGCACCAGAACAGTTATTTTTATCTAAATTTGTTGCAACAGAGAGGGAACACATTTAGAAGGAGAAAGGGACATGGAAGTCCAGGCGTTTACAGATTGACCTGTCTTTAGCTAGTGTGACATTCACCATTCTGCAGGGGCGAACTGTGTATAGAAGCGATTATGTGCAGCTTACCATTATATTTGAATAACCATAATAAAACTTTACTGTAATTTTATTTATTAAAAAAACAAATAAAAAATTACTATTTATTTTTAATCATTTCCACCGTTTGTATCGTTATCCCAATATAAATATTAATCAACAATATTTTGAGTTTGTCCAAATTTTTGTAGACAAGAACTGGATTCAACTCCCTGGGGAGCTGTTTATATTAGGGGTAGATTGGGTGAGATTCATCTAATTCAATTATTTCACCTACATACTAGGCAACGCCTGAAAAATTTTTTTTTTTTTTTCAATTTCTATACTTCTTCATGGACCAGGTAATTTATCAACAATATTTTGAGTTTGTCCAAATTTTTGTAGACAAGGACTGGATTCCCCCCCGCATAAATAAAGGTTTCAGCTCTTTAACTTCACAAACATCAACAGATGAAAAAATTGAAGGAATATAGATATTCAAATATAGGCAGAATGGTGAATGTTACACAGTGTGTAAAGTGGCCACTTAAACCAGCCATTGACAGGTCATAAGCCCTGTAGATGCCTAGACTTCTATATTACCTTCTCTTAAATGTTCTTCATCTCTGTTGTAAAATGTTAATAAATATTATTATTAATAAAGCGCGCCCAGCGCCTGCGGTGAGCCAAGAAACTAGCCGATTATTCCAGCTTATTTTTTCACACAAATATTTTGAATGTCTTAACCCCAGTGCGGGTTTTTTCTCCTAGATTAAACTTGTAGATTACACAAATTATTTGAAGATTCTTGATTTGGAAAACAGTATTTCAAACATTTTTTCTTAAGGGCTAATTTTCTTTAAGAAGGTACTTTTGACATAAGACCGTTTACTTGTATGCGTCATATTGCAGGACATATGGCGCTCGACGCGGCCGTTTTTAGCACTAAAAATTTCTAGAACAATTCGGCCAGTTGACATTTCAATTGAATATTTAATATCGACGGAATTCGTAGTTCTATTTTTTTATTTATTTTTTAATGAGTTATGTATTAAGTAATGCATAATATATCTATATAATAATATATCACGACGTAACGTCGTTTGAGTTGATTTCATGGATGAGAGTTGTTGTATCACACAGAACCACAGAAAAATATCAATGTATAGTTTATATTACTTGTGTTATATTATGTACCTTCTATGTAGGTATAAATATATATTTTTTTAAAGCTTACCTGTAAATAAAACCACCATTCGCCGCTTCCATTCTGCCCATGTTTAAACTTCCATATTTGCTTATACTTCCATATTCCCTTCTTAAAATTGTTTTCTCTCTCTGTTGCAATTTTGGATCGATGTATTTCACCAACGAGACATGTTGCAACTCACTTCGTTTGAATCGTTAGTAGTACCCGACACAGACAGAGGTTTTCCCTAAATTGATCCATACTTTACATTATTTATGATTTTCGTTTGCTTTCGTGCCCTTCGTATCAGCGAGACGGAACTAATTGCAACATAATGCTTTGCTAAGTGCTAAGTATGTTTGCCTACTATACAGATGTGGCGTAAGCCTGATCACTTTCCTACACGTGGCCTTCTGTGATATGGTCGATTAATTATTACAGTAGCCGAGTATTTTATACAATTGTGTACTCTCCTTTTCACCTACCTACTTAATTATGATGTCCATAAGTCTAGAAACTCCACATTAATGAATTGTATACAAAATATGTTTTCTTGCGCGCGGTAAAAAATAGAGCATTCATTTTTTTTAAATGTGTGATTATCATATTATATTACATACACAAAATTATAATGTATACAAAGTTGCCTTGACTATCTAACTAGGGTTATTTACCTCGTTCTAAGACAGTAAAAAAATATATAAACAGTAATCAATATATAGAAACAGTTCTAAAGATAATGGACAAAGTGAAAAGCAAAGCAATAAATGGAGTAAAAACGTGATGATGAATTTAGTACAAACATAGTAAGAATGTAGTAAAAACATACTAAAAAAATAAGCAAAAACATAGTAAAAACGTAGTAAAAAACAAACTAATAAATGTACTGAAAACATAGTAAAATATGAAGGGAATACATAGTAAAAATCATATAAAATAAATATATAAAAAAATATTTTATAACCCAATAAAATGCGAAGTTAAAACAGAATACATAGTAAGAAACATGTTTAAAGTCATAGTAAAAAAATAAATGTATGTGTATAGCAAAAAGTACATTTTAAAAAAACATAGCAAAATAAGTACCGAGTAGAAAGAGAAAAAAATGTAGTAAAAAATAAAGTAAAAGATGTAATAAAAAAATGTATATGTAGATAGTAAACAAAACACACTTTTTTATATAAAAAAACATAGTAATTATGCGGCAAAGTTTCTTGAAAATTTACGATTTAAAAAAAAAAACGAACTACTTTGAGCAACAGCACTGGTTCATATGAATCAACTAACAATAAGAGAGTTATGGTAGATATCCGGTTTGCTTGCCGTCAATGGGCCAATGACAACTGATCGAAAATAAGTGGCAGATAAATCTCTGACGTAACACGCGGAATTATTTCAGAAACACAAGACTTTAAAAAGTCACAGCGCTGATAATACGATGTATAAAAATTTTATATCAAAATTTTTGGCTTAGTTTAATAGTCCATTAACAAATAATAAAAATAAATAAAAACCACAGAACTTCCTCATTATACGGTAAAGTTTCTTGAAAATGTACGCAAAAAATATTAACAAAATATTTTAATAAAAGTTAATTACTTTGAACGACGTCACTGGTTCATGTAAATAGATCCATGATAGAGAGTTGTGGAAGACTACCGGCTTACTTGCCGTCAGCGGACCAATCGGCAGAACTGACCGAGAAGAGGCGGAAGAGAACTCGAGACATCACACGCAGATTAATTTAAGAAATACATACCTAACGAAAAAATCATAGCGCTGATAATACGCTACATAAAAAATTACAACTTTTTTTTGCTTAGCTTAATAGTGTATTAACAAATATATATATATTTTTTTTAAACTCCCTCATTACTTTTTATGATATTTTGATTACATTTAGCATAATATTGGTGTTTTTTGTAAATATTTCTTGATAAAACACAATAGTTAATAATTTTGATAAAAATATAAATTAAATTCCTCGGTTAGGAGGAAACGCGGTCTCATTTTTCTTCGCACAAACGTGTTCTCGTATTTTCTCCCTGGATTATGGCTTTAGAGCAATGATTTTACACAGTTTAGATATTTACCATTGGCGTGTCTCCATCATTTTGTTTTTTTGATAAATCGTTTCCAATGGGAGCTATTACCATTTAAAAACAAATAAAGATTTTTTCTAAATGGGCTTGATGCTGAGCTAATAGACATTGATGAAACGAATCGTAAAATTACAGACTAGATTTGTGAAACTTTTACATAAATCAAAAAATATTGTGACAAGCAATTTACAGGGTGGTTATTTATTTAACTTTTTGTACATAATGTTATTTGTACATTGGCGGGCTTATTGCCAAATGGCAATTTCTTCCAACCAACCAAGAAAATAAAAGTTTTGTTTTTATAATTCAAGTTACAGAACATATTCCATAGAAAAAAAAAGATTAAAAAGCTAAAGATATATAAAAATAGAAATAAACGTATTTGTTTATAAATTACCTTAAATCAAAACTATTACTCAGTGGGAAAAAGGAAAAAAGAGGAAAAAGGAAAGGAGGAGAGATTAAGGAAGAGAAAGAAGATGTCTCTTCAGACGTGATTTGAACAGAGATAATATAGTAGTATCTTTGATGGTGGATGGGAGATGATTCCACAGTCGAACCGCATGGACACTATATGAGTCAGAGAAGAAAGAGGAATTGTGGATGGGTATTAAGAGAGTGCCTTGAGAATTAGAACGAAGAGGTAAACCATGAACTGATAAGCGTTGAAATTTTTCACGCAGGTATATAGGAACGTTAGGACTATGAAGTACATTGAACAGAAGTGAGAGGGAGTGATAGTCTCTCCGCTGTCTAATTTTGAGCCATTTCAGTTGCCTACGATAATCAGAAATGTGGTCATATTTCTTAAGACCAAAAATGTACCTTATGCATGTATTCTGAAGTCGTTCAAGTTTATCGAGTTGCTCACAGCTTAAAGGTTATCATATTATATAGATTATACGATCTTATTAAGAAGAAAGGCGGTCTGACTTTTCCTCATACAAACATATTCCCGTATTTTCTCCCTAGATTATGCCACAAGAGCTGTGATTTTTCACTCACTATAGACATTTACCACTGGGACTTTATATATTTATTATATTATAAATATATTTTTTTAACTTAATAACACTCGAGTATAAAATAAACCATTAAGTATCTTAGCATTACATTGATTATGTGTTTACCTAAAAACCATTTTTTTATCATACGGATGTGGATGACGTTTGACCTCATTAGATGATATCGTATTATTTTTACAGATTTTAGACAATACATCTCTCTCTCTCTCTCTTCAATCCGTGCCTCATGTCTGAGGATGATGATTACGCCTGACTCCAGGCAAGGCTCATCTGCGGACAGTCTCCCTCCATCTGGAACGGTCTTGTGCTCTTCTGTAGGCATGCGTCAGTGATAATTCTGACAATTCAGTGACCAAGCCGCTCCATCTTGTCGGTTGACGTCCGCGCGACCTTGTCCCTTCGACACATCCCAGGAGGATAGTAGTCTTCAAACTATCAGAGTTCCCCTGGAAATATGTCCACAAAACGTCAAGATTATTTTCTCGCACACGGATGTAAGTCTTTCTCTCGTGTCTAGTTCCTGGAGTATAGATATATCCGTACGTCTGGCTGTCCACGGAATCCGCAGCATTCGCCGCCATCACCACATTTTGAAAGCTTCGGTTTTTTTCTTTTCAGATTCTCTCAGTGTCCAACAATCCACACCGTACATGAACACTGAGAAAACCAAGGCCTTCACCAGTCTCTTTTTGGTGTTAATGGTTATACTGCGATTCTTCAAAATCTTCGCCAGCCGACTCATAGCACTTTCGGCAATACCAACACGTCGCCGTATTTCACCTTCACACCCACCACCATCGCTGATGAGAGAACCGAGATAAATGAAATCGTTGACTCTTTCTAATTTATGCAACAACGATAATGGTGCTATTTTATCAGCTGGATCAATGATCATTTCCTTAGTTTTTCTCATATTCATTGAGAGTCCCAGGTCTGAACCAGCAACATCTATTCAGACAATGCATACACGTGTTTAAAATGTTGCATTGAGTATATTTTTAAATGATTTTCTCATGATTGAGGTCCCGGGTTTCCTGGGAAGGCTGACATGAAATATTGATCAATGGGTGGGTCCACACTGCAATATTTCACGTTCCTGGGCCCGTATTCTAATGGGAAGATAAAATTTATCTTTAATTTTATTTACAAATCAAAATTAAGTTTTCTGCGTGGAAAAACTTTTTTTTATCTAAACATGTTCAACTACAGGATACCCACGAAGATACTTTGAATTTTCATGCAAATAAACACACTTTCGTACATAAATATCGATATTAGTCTATTCCGTCTCAGTATATACCGCTGAAGATAGCCGTTTATACTCGCGGCCCTGAAGCGTAATCTTACCTCCATGTAACAGATGATCGATATACACTGCAGCCCTGTGGACCATCAGTTTCGGACATACCCCTGTATGATGATGGTGGTATTTTTTGAAGTACAAATGCTGATCAATTTTTCACCAGTCCGTTATTTGTTGAATGGAGTGGAGTATATTGCGTTTAGTAGTAAGTCGGCCAAAGTCTACATATTTTACGTACTTTGAGCTAAAATAAGTCTGTCTGTTTTTATTGTTAGTGGTAGTGGTAGTAAAACCTTCTGAGAATTGTACCCCGTGCTTGTCTGTAAAGATTTTAATATACTCAAAATATTGCTAAAGTTTTATGCCTAATTAATATGGAAAAGGAAAGCGTTAGAGAAATCGACATTTGCTATTTTTTTAAACCTTTAAGTATGTTGTCTAATTATCAATGTCAACAAAACTACGTCTTACGAATACATGGCTATTGCCATCAAATTGTCAAGTGACAAAACTGATCATCAAGCACTACCACTAATATGTACATATACCTACATCATTGTCGTCTGACACCAATAAGTGACTATCTAATTATTTTTTTCAAATGTTTTTGTTGTAAATATTTTCGTTTTTGAAAACTCATTCCTTGTATTTTTTGCAACAGGCCAAGAGGTCCAATCAGTGTGATAAATTACATTATTTACTGAATTGGCGTTTATTTTGTAGAACTCCATATTATAAATCTAATATTTAAATCAAACACTGATTTGAGTCTAATTTAATTTATTTTATTTTTTAAAAACAACTGTCAGCAAACATTCATTGAAAATTCAAACGAGTATCATTTTATTTTTATTTTTTTTATTCACCTTTTTTTTTTTTTGAAAACCAACAAACATTTATAAAATTATAAGATACATAATATTATTAATACATTCCGTAAGGTCCAATTAGAGGCTTCCTCGTAATTAGTAAATAAAACATAAAATAATATAACTTACGGTACACAACTTGTAATATTAATATGTAAATGTAATTTATATATGTGTGCATAGATACATGGTTGTAGTTCTAGATTATCTCATCCCGGTGAGGCTAATGAATGATTGTCACCAATGTGTGCTGCTGAAACGTGTGCACTTATCGTACATAGTTTTACCACACATTCGCCTGAGAGATCGCATTTTGACAAAATTCAAGCTTTATTTTTTACACATTACACATTTTTAGGGTTGGCACTAGAACTCCACTGTGAACTGATAGTTTTGCCTCCTGCGACAAACATATGTTAGCCAAGGTCGGCTCGGAATATCTAAGGGAACTATGCATTCCAGATGAACTAGCTGACAGGCGTCTCGCGCTTAGATCAGCTACGTCTACGGCGAGAGGAAAAGTTATTATACCTCTACGCAAACAGCGCACTAAATTTGGTGAACGCGCATTTGCGGTCGCAGGCCCTATGGCATGGAATGCTCTCCCAGCAGAGGTGCGAGGCTGTGAAAGTGAAGTGATGTTTCGGAAAAAACTTAGAACCCACTTGTTCTCTAAATCATTTGAATAAATCCGTAGCACGTGACAACAAAATAAATTATTTTAATTAAATTACATATTTAAAAGCTTCAATTAAATTAACTTAACAATATAATCACCATGTAAAGCGCCCTTGAGGTATTTTATTACGAAAATGGCGCTATATAAGTTATCCATAATTAAGGTAGATTTCAGTGCACTGTTCACCCTGTTCGCGGCACTTACCCTCCTTTCAATATCTTTCTCAGTCTTTCCATCTCTAATAAACATACTTCCCAGATCCACAAATTCTTCTACCTGGTTCAGAATATCTCCGTTCACACTGATCTCACATTTAGTTATATTTTCACCCCTTTCGAAAACCATATTTTTTGATTTATCAACACTCATCGCATAAAATATTCTTAAACGAGATAAGGACAATTTAGATTAATAGACCAGGGGTGCCAATTATGAATCTTTTCTACCCGTTAGAGAGTGGTTTTTTTGGGGATATTTATTTTTCCATGCGGCTAATTTTTGCTTCATATATGGCCACACTGATGATTAAACATCAAGTGTATAAAACTGTTTCAAAAACGGAAATATAACTAATACGGTTTGGTCAATTCAACCTAATTTAGTGTTTTAAGTAATGCTTAAGGTCGCAATAATGTTCGAAATGAAAATCATCGGGTTTGATTTTGCATGTTCATATTTTTTGACGTAGAAAAAACAAATATCCCCAAATTAACCACTCTCTAGGGGATAGAGAAGATTCATAATTGCACCGCAGGGACTGAAATTATACAATAAACTACCAGACAAAACACAAAAGACTCGGACAACCTTTTCAAATGATGTTTATTTATTTATTTATTTATTTATTAATGAAATCATACAGTCTTTATATAAAACAAGTTTCAAAAGAACAATTTTAAAAATTAAGACCAATAACAGATTTCACACTAATGAATGCAGGAGGAGAGGGGAAAAATAATTTAATTCTAAAAAAGTAAAAATAAAAATATTACATAAAAAGTTCATAAAAAGGAGAAGACATTGTAAAGCTACTCTACTTTCCTCCCTCTCTCTCTGCTTCCATGAACATTTCAATTTAATTGTAAAAAAAACACAACTAACAATAAATTATTCGATGCAGGTAGTAGATGTAGGTAAGTATAAATTAAGAGTTGAAATCAAATGATTAAAATTAAAAGTAAAAGTTAAAATTAAAATGAAAAGTTTAAATTAAAATTAAGTTAAAAGTTTAAATTAAAAGTCAAAATTAAGAATTAAAATTAAAATTAAAAATATTCTCATAAACAACAGAGCATGAATTAAAAAATAATGAAATATTGTGTTAAATAAATATAATTATCCGTAAGGGTTTATAAATTAATTACAAATATTGAAAAAAAGTGTCACTCGTCTCTTATTTCTATAATAAATTACAATTAACTTCCAGCAAGAATTTTCATTGATGATTTGGAGTTAGCGCGTTTCCGTTGTGAACTAAGATACCGTCTAATATGATTATACCTAAGTTATCTTCCGTAAAAATGATGTCAGTCAATCCTGCCGTACAAAATTGTACAATGAGTGCTGAGTTCAGTTGTTCAGTACCTATCGTCCCTCTTTACAAGGCGGTTGGACGCAAAGCGTAAAACGTCACACGCACTCGCACGTAAATTATAAACAAACCGAATGAAAAGTAAACAATATTACGGTACTTGGTTTTGAAACGAGGCACTTGAAAATCCGCATTAAAGTTCATCGAATGTAAATAATAAATAGTTGGTTGAAAAATTAGTATACTTTTGTCGTGTGTTGAGTACAGATTTTAATAAAAATTAGACACGTATTATTTTTCAGTTGTAAAGGAATCAAAATATAAAAGTAAGTGAATTTGTCTAACCTTTTTTATTGAATTTACTGATAAATTTACAGTACAAAGTACCTGCTTATACATAGGTGTAATAACATTTTTCAAATTAAAATAACTGATAACTGTCGTAATAATAATTATTATTATGTAATAATTTATCTGAACTATGATAAATATAAACAAAATACACAATAATATATGTAACTGAGAGTATAAAACACGGGATGCCACTTTTGCCGTTTTGATGTTTAAAATGCAGAAATTATCATATTATTTACCAAAATCCACTTTTGTAATAAAAATGTTTTTTTTAAGTTGAAGTTTAAATCTGAAGTCCACTTTGTTTTAATGCATAAAACATTAGTCTCAAATTTGCTATTTCAATGTAATACGTATGTACTTTTATTATAAAAATAATCATTATTTTACATTAATAAATTGAAATTATATCATGATTAACAAATTACAACAAGGATGGAGAAGATTTTAGAGAAGAGACCATGGAAGTCTAGGCATTCACAGGGCTTATGCTGGTTTAAGTAGCCACTTTACACACTGTGTAACATTCACCATTTTGCCTATGTTTGAACATTCATATTTCTTCGATTCTTCAATCTGTTGATTTTAGTAAAGTTGAAGAGCTGAAACCTTATTGTTGTGCAGAGATTCATTTGATCGAATTATTTCACATATTAGGCAACGCCTGAAAACAACTTTCAAAATTTTAAACTTCTTGGACCAGTTGATTTTATTAAAATATTTTGAGATTGTCCAAATGTTTGTAGACTAAAGACTGGATTTCACCCCCTTGGGAGTCATAAAGATTAACAAATAACAACAGAGATGGATAACATTTTATTTTACAAGAGAATATGGAAGTCTAGGCATTTACAGGGTTTATGGCCTGCCGTTGGCGGGATTAAGTGGGCACTTTACACACTGTGTAACATTCACAATTTTGCCTATGTTTAATGTAAGTATGTAAAGTGGCCACTTAAACCAGCCAACGACAAGTCATAAGCCCTGTATATGCCTAGACTTCCATATTCTCTTGTAAAATAAAATGTTATCTATCTCTGTTGTTATTTGTTAATCTTAATGACTCCCTACGGGGTGAAATCCAGTATTTTGCCTACAAACATTTAACAACAAAAAAGATCCATATATAAAAAAAAATCCTAAGCAATTTCATTGAAATTGCTTTATAGTGTTTGTGAATTATCTCTATTTCTTTGCGAAAATAGCTATCAAGATAACGCTGCATCACTTTGATGCAGTGAAAACTATGGTACGCATAAAAGTACGAACATTGGTATTAAAATTCTCTAAATATTTATACCCCTAAATCACGGATCTAAAAATATACCTAAGCAATGTTAATCACGCGCTTTTTTTATTGGAGAGTAATAAAATATTTTTTTTATGTTCACAAAATTGCACACGTTTTTTTTTTACATAAGAGAAAATATTATAATTATTTAAATGTGAAAAAAATACCCCCATAGGCATATAACCTGTAAATGGATGTACCTTACCTACTTAAAATGGAATATTTAGATACGTTCAAATATAATAATAACAAATAATAATGATATAAATAGTTAAAATAAAAATATTTTCTTTCCTTGTTTGGCCAAAAAAAAATTGACCTGCCTAGATAGCGTAGATTTACGTTAATATTAGGACATAATACCCCCATTGAAACGTGCACCCTCTAATTTAATATGAAATAAATATATTTTAGGCTAGAAATAATATATTTATACAAAAATGTACATCTTATTATTTATGGTATAATAATTATATACACGTCTGACACGGAGGGTGCCTTATGAACCTGTAGAGAGGCAATCTCAACAAAAAAATAAACATGTTAATTTGTAAAAATATGCATTTAATTATATTAAATATCATTATAAGTAAATAGCATTTAATACAATAAATACAAATCAACTTTGTTTTTATCCACTTGTTTTCTTGTTTCTACCGTCTGGTTTCTAAGCTACACAAGGAAAAATTGGAAAAAACTTTAATATTAGAATAAAAGAACACTTAAAGTGCTTAAGTAATATATTATTTTCTGAATTCGTAAACCATCTGATTTTAATAAAGACACTGGATTAAAAGTTCTTCGTGTTGAAAATAAAATACTAAAATTAGACAACCAGTTTATAATAAGAAAACAAACAAAAATAGAAAATAATACCAAATAATGATTTAGATCAAATTTTCAATAAAACTTCTTGTTTTAGTTTAACTTTTATTTCATTTGACCAACGAGCGCTTTCGCCTAAGAAGGCATCTTCAGGATTGGTGGTAATTAAATAAAAGTGAAACTAAACCAATAAGTTTTATTGATAATTTCATCTAAGTTATTAACTATGGAGTTTTATCAAGAAATATCTACAAAAAAACATAAATATAAAGAAACAAATAAGCAATATTTCCTTTAGTCCACTCCTATGTTGTTTTAAAGATCTCACTCCCCATCTTCAAAAGAACAACGTTCCAAAACAACTTAACTTATTAGCTCAATATGTATCGATGTAATATTTAGTAATAAATAGGATAGAATTCATTAGTTAATTATACCTTGATAAAGAAGCCAGTGTAGCTTTGAAACCGGTCGGTGGAAAAAATAAAAAATTAGTCGTTAAAAACAAAGTTTTTTTAAATATTTTTTTATTTAAATTGAAAACATATTATACATAATTTTACGTAATATTCCTTAAGAGTTTTTGGAAAAAACTAATTTAGGGACATGCAGATAATAATATTTATTTACAGACGTTTTTATATTTTAAACTATAACATTATTTACAAAAGCAGAATAGAAATTATGATACACTAAAAATTAAAAGGGTGTGAAAAAGTTTTAAAAAATTACATAATATACGTAATACGTGGTATGGAAATTAATACAAAATGATATACGGGGTGTCTATTAAACCCTGTCACATCCGAAACCACGATGATCAGTATGAGCAAGAAGACATATTGGCACATCAAATATTTTTTTAGAACGAATATATTTTTTTTTAATATAAAAAAATATCAAAAAAAACAAATGGTTGCTTACTTCTGCAGGGGAGAAACGAGGGGGGGGGGAGTCTGACACTGCGCCGCGCTCCCCTCACTTTTCTTCTACAGAATTAAGCAACGATTTGTTTATTTAAATATTTTTATTTTTTTAATTTCTTAGTTCTAAATATTTTTTTAAATGTGCTAATATGTCTTCTTGCCCATACTGGTCATTGTGGTTTCGGATATGACAGGGTTTAAAGAACACCCTGTATACATAATACAATCTATAAAAGAAAAAATAAGAATAAAAAAAATAAAAAGTTTAAAAATTACATGTATTTATATACAAGCTGAACGAGTAGGAGTAGGTAGTGCAAATGTAAAAAAATTACAAGGTTTTTTTTATATTTTTATTATGAATCACCACAAAGTTACAACTAGTGCTTCAAACATAAATTGCCATTTACTTGTTTATTTTTCCAACGAAACTCAATGTCCATAAATAATTACGATAACAATTTTGATGTAGAATTTTTTTAAGTCTGAAATTTCTTTTGAATTAGTTACTTTTATATAAGAACGTTTTTTACACAGTTTCGAAATAACGCGGTCCAAAAATTGAATTAAAAAAGTTTTTAAGTATTCAGTAATAGTAATATAACATTGTACTATTCGTTATTGGAATGCCCTACATCGCTCTTTTACTCAACGTATGAGTGATCTTTGTTGCGATTTTTTAAGTATTTTGATGTCATGTTATATTAAGGAAAGAAAAGTACAATAAATAGTAAACAATTATTTTTTTTGAAATCCTGGATTGACTTAAAAAAGCATTTTTTTCCACGGTACTGTGTGGAACGTATTATCTGCGTAAAAAGAGGTTCTAGTGTCAACAGGTATAGGATTCGAATGAAAAAAAAAACGTATTTGCCTCTTTTAAAGACCAGTTTTTTTCGTTACATATGTACAAATAAGTACATATTTACATCACCTGACCAGACGAATATGCTTGTGTTTCTTAATTTGTTTACCTCCTAGAACTTATTATGAATACATTTACTCGTAAATATTCATTAGATTTTTATGCAAATTGGGCACTAAAATATTTCCAAGTGCAATAATTCAAAGTGCATCATGATTTTTTTCACAAAACGTAATCTTTTTTATAGTCCACTATGTGTGGGTCATTTGACTCGTTTTTTACGTAAATGAGCCCCGAATTTTTCTACTGATATATATTTATTTTTTATTAGTAATAAATTTTATAAAAAGTACATGTTTTTGTAAAATTCTAAACATTTCTACTTTTACACATCTAGTAAATGTTATCACTGTAACTCTCCAAAAAAGAGACTAATTCTTGTGCTTAGAGAGTGACTTACACTGTTTTAGTTGTTTATTTATAAAATTTAAATAATTCTAAATACGAGTACATGAGAAAGAAAAATAAAAACATAGGAAATATAAAGAAAAAACATAAAACAATAATACATTCATACTAATTAAAATTTAATGTTGTTTTTACACGTGTTCAAAAAATTTCTTTAGATTAACCTTTAATTTATTTATTGATATATTATTTTTAATAGTTTTTAGTTCATTGGGAAGATTTTTATAATTTTTTACACCTTTGAAGACAAAGCTATTTTGACCATGACTTGTATGGAATTTAGGAATTTTAATATTATGTTGGTATCTGAGTGACTTATTCATCTCAAATTCTTTTATTTTTTCTTCTTTATAAATTTGTATAATAGAATTTATTTTATAAAGAGTGTCTACTGTATGAACCTTAAATATTTTATAAAGACTTTCCGTATTAAATGTTGAGGGTTTCTTTAAAATTACTTTAATAATTAATCTTTGTACTATTTTCAGAGGTTTTAATATATTGGCATATGCACCACCCCATCCTACAATACCATATTGTAACAAAGATTGTACTATTGATTAATTAGCTATTTTTAAATGATCGATTTTTAAAATATTCCTTAATCTAAAAAATATGTGTATACATTTTCAAATTCGTTTATTCGATATTCTTTTAAGTATCAGGTAGAATCAATATCGCATTTTCGATAAAATTAAATAATCAATATTTACTTTGTAACCTGGGGAGCGATTACAAACGCAGTCTTCATCGGCACGTATCCGTGATGGTACTAGCGACATGCCGATATGTTTTTTAAAATGATTATATTTATTACAGTATTTTGGGTTTGTCCAAATGTTTGTAGACAAAATACTGGATTTAAACCCCTTGGGAGTCATTCAGATTAAAAAAGTACAACGGGGATGAACAACATTTTAGAGAAGATAATATGGAAGTCTATACATTTACAGGGCTTATGAACTGTAATTTTTTTTTATTTATTTCACATAAACTTTATATTTTTTCTTTTCTATATGAACACGTCATTGAGTACATAATAAATAAATATAATATAATAAATAAATAACACTGTATGGATATAAATAAAAATATAAATAGCAGATATGCAACAAAAATCCGAGTTCAAATAGACTACTGTTTTGGTGGGGTGACCATCTCAAGGCAGTTCTCGGGGCCCAAATCCCGAAGCCATTTTTTAACAAATAATTTAAATTTCTGTTTATTTGTATTTATCTCATAACATTGGCTGGTTTAAGTGGCCACTTTACACACTGTGGAAAATTACCATTTTGCCTATGTTTGAACATCCTTATTTCTTCAATTCTTCCATCGGTTGATTTTAGTGAAGTTATAGAGCTGAAACCTTTATTGTTGTGAAGAGATTCATCTGATTAAATTGTTTCAAATACTAGGCAAAGCCTGAAAACAATTTTCCATTTTTTAAACGTCTTCTTGGACCAGTTGGTTATATTAGAATATTTTGATTTTTTCAAAATGTTTGTAGACTACTTCCCTAAAATGTCCCCATCCCTGTTGTAATTTGTTGATTATATTTAGTTTTTCTAGAGGAATCTGCCATACGTATATGTAAAAATAATAGTGACATTGATATAATAATTTTAACATTATGGGTGTATTATCACTTTACTAAAATAGTATTATTTTAATAAAATATGTGAACACTTTTTTTAAAAAATACTATGTCGAAGCTTTTTTTTTGTTTTTCATAACTTGGTTCGATTCCATCATATTATTACCAAAATTTACGTAGGTATACATAATGCTTACGCGCCTACATTAGTTTTACTGGTCGATTAATTAGAGCTGGCGCGTTCGCAAAACTTACACAAACGCATTTAAAATCTACAGGCTGTTGATTTTTAAAAGGTTATATAAAGTTTAAAACACATTTGCTATATTTTTTTAATCCGCGCTCGATTAGAGGGTTTTTTAAATGAAAAAATATACAATGGGTTAAGTAAATGCAATGCATAAAATTATTTTTACACAAGTACATTTTTTATTTATAATAATATTTTGTGTTCATCATTTTCGACGAACTAAAAAGTAAAAGGGCTAGTTTTCTGCCGCCATTTTCGGCAGAATTTTATTTTGGGAGCGACACGTTATTAAATAAATATATGACATTTTCTTAACTGATTGTTTCCGTTTTGCTCTAATCCAAAAGGGGTTTTAAAAAACAAAGCAAATTTGACTAAAATTTAGTATAAGGGTTTTTCAAATCAATATTCTGTACATTAATAATGTGTTCGTGTAATTGTTGCGAACGCACCAGCTCTAGATAATCGACCTATACATGAATAGATTTAATGAAAAAAATATTTATAAACCAGTGTTTTTAATCCATAGTTAAACATTGAATATATATTTTTATTTTTTTACTACAAAGAATCGCAGCAAAATTCAGACGAACGCAGAACCATCCCGTGTATATTTTATTACCATATCATTAGCAACTAACAATGCAATCGTAGTCTATGTCACGCTCATAAGCGCGTCTGAGCGCGAGAGAGACAGATATTATTTTCATAATGCGTATACCGTCCGATGTCATTCATGCCATACGATTATTATGCGTTTGTGTAAGTTTTGCGAACGCACCAGCTTTAAAAAATCCACCAGTAGGTATCAAATATTTTTTATGACTACCCGATCGGCGGAATATTCTGTTCAAATATAAATGTTTTGTATTTTCCTCGAACGTACCAACACAATCCAAATAGAGGTCGGCAAAATACCTTCATGGTACCACAAAAAAGACATCAGTATAGTAGTTAGCCCATCCTACAATTGACTACGAAAGCAATGCATGTGCAAAATGCACCATAGTTGCCCCCCAATTACTCTTCGTGCACCAGTAAAGTGAACAATGATCAATTAATTAGAAGAGAAAACATCACATTTTTTACTTGACCTGGGAGTTTCTAAGTTTTATGCAAAATTGAAGGTGGTAGAGTGAAGTCATACAGATGGACTTATTATACTAGTTCTGTAGTTTGTAGTCATTGCTAGAATACCTTTGATCTGAATTTTCTACATTAAATTTTAAACGATGTTAGTCTGAATCAGGTGCGGGCAACTTTTTCTAGTTTGGAACAGGGCCCCGATTATAATGAAAAGTTAACAGTTACCTTAAATTGTCTATAAAGTAAAATCGAATTTTCTCTATAGAAAATTGGGAATTAATATTTAAAAACTAAATTATGTTATATGCAACTACTATGGGGAACAGCATATTAAAATGACATAAACAGACTACAAAGACAACAAAATAAAATATTAAATTTAGTATATGACCTTCCCTATCTAACAGCAACTAGAGGACTTTTTAAACAAACTAAGCAAATAAATATAACTGAACTCTTTCAACTAGAACCATTAACATTTATCCATAAATTAGCCACTGATGTAATTGTAGACGAAGAACTAAAACTTGTAAAAAAATGTAGTAAACATGGACATAATACGAGAATATCAGAAAAATATCATATACAACATTCTAAAACAAGACAAGGACAGTCGAGACTAATAAACCAGGGACTGAAATTATACAATAAACTACCAGACAAAACTAAACAAAAGACTCAGACAAACTTTTCAAAGAAGTAAAAAATATTATTTTAAACAACAGAGTATGAATAAAAAATGCATATTTTATTTTTGTAAAATGAATGAAATAATCCGTAAGGGTTAATAAATAAATTTTAAAATTAAAATAAAATAAAATGAAATAATAAAAGTAAACCAATACATTAGGGAAATATCTCTCACTACAAATTCCGATAAAAATATATGAAATGGATTTAGAATAATTAATTGTATTTTCAAAATCAATATGGGTATTGTGGAGAATTTTTTTTTTTATACATAAATGTAAAAAAAAAAAAAATACGTTGCTAGAAAAATGCGACGTGTTTGGCCTTGGTTGTTGTGACGTCAAGATTCGTGATATTGTTCTAAACAAAGTTCAATGGCCAGGAACAAATGAACATGAATCGTGACGTGTAAGGGGCGTGGCCAATGCAATGACCTTTGGTATTTAAATTTGTTGCATCAGAGAGGGAAAACATTTTAGAGAAGGGAATATCGAAGTCTGGGCATTTACAGAGCTTATGATGTAAGTGGCCACTTTACACACTGTGTAACATTCACCATTCTGCCTTTCCTAAGCTCGTCCATCTGTTGACTTTTGTGAAGATAGTCGGGTTGTGGTCCCGTGGCTAGTGTCTCGGACTCACGGGCCAAAGGTCCGTGGTTCGAATTCCACTCTACCCCAACTTGATTCCATTTTCTAATAGTGAGTTATTTACAACTCGTTGAAAATGGCCCTCAAACTTAAATATTTGGGTAAATCATAAGAACGCAAATATTTCTTTTTCTTTAAAAAAAAAAAAACGAGCTGAAACCTTTATCATGTGGGTGAGATTCATCCGGCTGAACCAATTCATCTACTAGGCAACGCCTGAAAATGATTTTCCCGTTTTTATACTTCTTCTTTTACCAGGTAGTTAATTCATCAGTGTATAAAAGAAGCACTTACACACTTCTTGTCGAACAATAAGGAGAGATCTCAGCAAAATGTTCGTACGAGATTTTCCCAGAGCACGAATTATGTCATACCCAAAACCGTACGACTTTTGCTCAAATACATCTCTCCTTTATCGCACCGAGAGTGTTCAATATTTTGGAAGAGTGTATTAAGCTCTCAAGGACAAAAACTATTTTGAAAAGAGGAGTTAAGGACTGGAGTTTCCTTAATGGGAGGGATTTGAGCGGGAAACTCCTTGATGCTTTTCCGAATGTTTGAGTTTACTGTTTACCATATTGATGTGCCATATATTTGTTTTTTACTATTAATCATGTTATGTTTCTGATCCTTTATAATATTTATAATGATATACTCATGTGTCTGTGTCAACTAATTGCTTGTTCCAACTCAACACAGGAGTCCCATGGAGTTGGGTCTTATGTTTTAAATAATGTGTAATAAACTGCCTTTAAGTAAACAAATATCAATAATACTGTAAATAATACAAAAGGTAGGAACTTCCCGCTTATATTCATGCACAATCTGCATAGTAATAATGTATACAGCATCATTGTTCTTGAACTAGAAACCACATCTTAGTGACTTGACGCGTATTATCCAGGTATTTATATTATCTCGTTAACCTTCTGGTCATATGATTATATTTATTAATAATTATGTTTTATTAACCTATACCTACACTTGTAATAACTGTCGTTATTGTTTTCAATGGTCGGTGTGAGTATGAATATGTATGTTAGTTTATTTGAAAGAAAACCGTGGACAAAATCTTCAAATGAGGCGGCGACCATTTTGTTTCGGCCTTAAAATTTGCTGTATGCATAAATATCTATCTATGTATATACAGGATGTTCTTTAAACCCTGTCACATCCGAAACCACGATGATCAGTTTGGGCAAGAAGACATTTTAGCATATTTAAAAAAATATTTAGAACGAAGAATTTTTTTATAAATAAAATATTGAAATAAAACAAATGGTTGCTTTCTTCTGCAGGGGAGAAGCGAGGGGGACGCGGACGTACGGTTGACGGTATATCAGACTTCCCCCTCCCCCCCTCCTCGTTTCTCCCCTGCAGAAGTAAGCAACCATTTGTTTTTTATTTATCTTTTATTTTTTAAGGTTTTAGTAGTTCTAAAAATGTATTTTAATGTGCCAATATGTCTTCTTGCTCATACTGATCATCATGGTTTCGGATGTGACAGGGTGTAAAGAACACCCTGTATTATACACATATATATATATATAAGGCAATGTTCGTATGTGTGTCCTCCTGTATATATATATAAAAGGCAATGTTCTTATGTGTGTCCTCGATGGACTAAATAACTACTGAACCGATTTACGTGTGGTTTTCAGCGAAATGTAGATCTTTGTAACGACCGTATTTATAGCTCTTAAAATCTTCAACGTATCAAGTAGAAAAAAGTTAGGAGCGTAAATATTTTTTTCATCGTTCACCGGGCTGCATTCGCCGAGAATACATGTACAAAAAAATTGGAAGGACGCTATTTTTTTGTGTACAAAAATTTATTTTTTTGAGTTTTTACAAACAACATTCGTTTTTTATGTATCCCAATCAGATTATTTTCTTTAATTCCTTATAATAATAATCCTGTTTATTTCTTTCTACTGGATTTTTGGTAATACTAAAATAACATTTAATACATTTATGAAAATCGTATTCCTACATAAATTGCACCCCTGTTGGGAAGAAGAGCAGAGTTTGACACGTGGAAAAAGAATCCAATATTTGACAATGAATTATTGAAAGTTTTGGAATTTAACTATAAACCACTACCTAGATACCTACTTACTAATAAAATAAAACACTATCTATTTAACGTCTTTCCGAAAGATTTTTACACGTTTTTACAACACAATCGGGCATTTTGGTTTAGAATTAAATGTCAAGCTCGCGTCAAAACCTGGCAGATTATTAAAGAATGACTAAATACGCGTTAGGAATGACTGAGCATTTGGGCATGAGCTTAGTATCATAATTTTATAGAGCTCAGGGTGCATCTATGTATATTAATAGGTCGATGGTTTTATTTAATTATTTAAACCTGTTTCTATAGTTACGTAAAAGCATTATAAAGTAAAGTTTTGTATAGATACTTAATAATGTTTAATCTTAAGAGAAAACGCGGTCTGATTTTTCGTCATACAAATATATTCCCGTATTTTCTCCCTGGATTATAGCACTAGAGCAGTGTTTTTTCCGCACTGTAGATATTTACTGTTGAAGTGTTTTTTTTTTGTTTTGTATAAATTGTTTATTATGAAAAATACCTAGTCAGTTTTTTTAAACTTATGTCTTCGGACGCACGGCATACCAATGTTTTTTTTTTTTTTGAAAAACGCCAAAAAGAACAAAAAAATACATTCTTATTATTATAAAATAACAAAATCGGTTCAGTTTTGAGGTGCGGAAAGCGGGACAACGAAACGTCGATTTTGTTCATTTTAGTTAGGCATAAAAGGAGGCATCTTCAAGACAGTGACCGAAAAACAATGTTCAAACACCTATTTATCTTTATGTCAACCGAAACACAAAAATTTTAATGTACTATATGTATAGGTTGTACATATTATCTAATTATTGATATCAAAATTTCGATTCTGTTCATTTAAACTATATTAAATATACTCAAATTTAGCAATAGCAAAGCATTGCCGGGTTCAGCTCGTGTATTATACGAAAAAAAATAGAACGACGGGTTTATGTACCGAGTACTTACAACGAGAGGCAAGTTCCGTGCTCCCAGCACTTCTGGCAAACACTTGCTGAATGTTGCGACGTTGAAAAGACCCTCAAAATAAATATGATGAGATTACGCTTGAACTTTGGAGTGCCCTCAACAAACTTAACCCAACTTAGCGCCCACGGAATATTCATCAACGTCGTCATCATCTCCCTATTGCACCCAGTGGTACATGGGGCACTGCATTGGCACTACAATTGCAGCGTAACAACAAGACTAATTTTTTGTTTTACAGTCATCATCATGGTACTAATTATTCACTGAATTCACCAATTATTCGCATGCACAGTGATGATTTAGATTTAATTTACACCACGCCGTAAATGATCAAGTCCTGTGTTTTGAAAAAGAATAAACAATTAAAAATTCAAATAATGATTAGTTCTTCACTTTTGTTTCAACTCTTTACTTGTATGTGTATAATTATTTCAAAAATGTATTGTTTAGTATTAATATTTATATAAACCATGAAGTTAACTTTCCTTTCAAAGTAACTTCTTTTCCTTTTTTTTCTCCTTTTTTTCTTCTCTTCTTCTTTTTTAAAACTGCTATTTTCTTTGATTTACCTTTTGTTTATCTAGGTAAATATTTATATTTGTTACAGATGTAATATTTCTTTTTTTATATATAAATACTCGTACTGTTTACCGATGGCAAGTTAACAGAGTTATCTTCGACTGTCTATAAAGAATAGCAGATAATTGTGTACGAAAATGAGTATATTTGCATGAACATTTATTGTATCTTCGTCGGTAACTTTATATTGAACTTGTTTAGAAGAAAAAATCGTATGCATATTCTGCTTTTCATACAGAAAACTTAATTTTACTTTGTAGATAAATTGAAGATAAATGTCAACTTCGCATTGTAATACTGGCCCTGATTCTACTTGTCTGCCCGATAGTTTTGAAGTAGGTAACTTCTATTATCGTTATAACCGGCATCAAAACATTAAAAAATAAATATGTATATATAGCTGTGTTTCTTTTGTAATTTTTATAAATTTCTCTTTAAGTACAGTGTTAAGTTGGTAATAAATGCGACGGCTCTACTACCTTGCGGTGGTACTAATAATTGTTAGTGTACATTAGGTAAATGATGGCATAAGTTTGTATCCGTGCAGAGAATATTCAATGTCCCACAATGGTTGCATTTCCCCTACGCTAAGCATGCAAATGTCCGTAATTAGACATTAAATATTACTAACATCAGGCCGTTAAAGCGGTCGAAAATATGCTTAACCCCGTTAGTATAACGAAAAATATTCATATGTTGCTCATGTTTTAGCTGTTAATACTGTCGTCATAAGCGAAAAGGCAGTTTTTTGACAAAAATCACAAGAGACTAAAAAGAGCAGAAAATAAAATATTTCAGTGCGTAAAATGATAAGTTTTTTGAGCAATAACACAATATCTATAGATTCTTAAGCAAAAAATCCGTGTATATATGACGTACACAGGTTGTATGCTTTAGAAACAATTGACATACTGTGTTTGTAATTATGTTTTTTTTATTTTTTAATTTTAAGTTGCTAATACTGAAATCATATCTCAAAATATGAATTTTGCAAACAACTTTAGTGACAAGGATTATTTTTATGTTTTTTTTTATTTTCTTTTTTAATTACTAAAAAATAAAAAAGTTCCTCCTAATCTTTTACAGACTATTTTCTTTTCTCTTTCTTATATAATACAAAAAAATATTATACCTGACTATATAGGAGCACAAAATTCATTAACATTTCTTGTACGAGTATACCCACGAACAGGCCATGCCTTTGTGGGATTTTTTGTTTACTATTAATATGTATTACATTGCCATGTAATTTTTTTTTTTTTTTAATACTCTGTTTTACCTCTTATGTATATTGTAAAAAAACAAAAAATTATAATAAATAAAAAAAATAAAAAACTGCCCTCTTTTCTTATAAGGCAGTATACCTATCCATAATCATCATCATTCCCTTTCCGCACCTAATGGTGCATAGGGCACTGATTTGATTCACCAATCGCAGCGTATCTTGATAAAAAAAAAAATTACATGAAGATAAGATGATCAGTCTTACGCTTCAGATACCAGTCCAGGTACTATGAAATATTCTGGTGTGAAAACACCCTTTCAAATAAATATTTCATATCAACCATGTCGGGAATCGAAACCGAGACCTCTTGCTTGGTAGGCAAACGCGCTGACCATTATACAACGAGGCCGACATGTTCATGACCTATAACTAACTAAATTAGGCGGCCTCCGTGGTGTAGTGGTGTAGTGGTCAAGACGCTTGACTCACGCACGGAAGGTTCCGGGTTCGATTCCCGGTGAGAACACAAAAATTAAAATGTGATTTTTCTCAAGCCTGGGTGCTCTGTGATGTAATTCACCACTGTAATTAGGCCTCCTGGCCTGTTGTGGTGCAAAAATAATGTAAATTATATTTATTTATTATTAATTAATGAACAGTTTACATATTCACGAACTTACGGCTTTTTGGCTGTAAACGTATCAGGGCTTTTATATTTAAGAGGATAAGCGGTGTTTTGGTGGAATTTTGATGAAAATATATTTGAATGGTGTTTTTCTGTTTCTCTCTCGCAAATGCCTTCTTGATACTGTGCGAAAAAGACAACTGCGCATTAGACTGATTTTGACTAACTAAAATCGACGTTTCGCAGTCCCGTTTTCCGCACCCCAAAACTGAACCGATTTAGTTTTTTTTTTAAGAAAGATTATCAGAATATTTTTTTTTGTGTTTTCCACTTTTTTAAATTATTCATCATATTTGTATTCCATACATCCGAAGACTGCAGATACAACTGGGCGCTTTTTTTAATTTTTGGATTGTCCTAACTCCCATAAGAAACAATTTATCAAAAAGGCAAAACGATAAGGGTATGTTAATGGTAAATATCTATAGTGTGCTAAAATCACTGCTCTGAATACTAGAATACGTTTGTATGAAAAAAAGTCAGACCGCTTTTCCTCTTAATAACTTTCCAGTTTAATTATAACGGACTCAGTATTGATGTAGACATTTTTAACTGCACGTTGCATTTGTACAGAAAATTTCTTCATGGGGTCGATTATTTGGGATAGTTGCTGAATGTGCATCTTGAGTGGTTTATGCCATGTATATGTGCCGCATGTAATGTATATGTTTGTGTATGTTTTATATGTGCGTTCATGTGTGTGCGTGGATGGCTCGGAGTGTACATTCGGTATTTTTATTTATTTTAATTTATTACCTCCATGGAAAACGCAAATGCCAACAATTATTCTTTTCTCACTTAAAATTCTTATTTGTTTTTTATTTTTTTGTCACATTTAATGTTTATATCTTTTTAATTTATGAAAATATAATTGGTCTTTTTATGTTAAAAATTTGTTGTTTTTAATACTTATTTTGTATGACTGTATGTTTTCTGAATAAAATAAATTAAAATAAATTAAATTAATTTTCTTTAAATCATTGAAACAATTTTTACATATAATACTTTGTCTTTATATGATTACCAATGTATCTTATTGTTAGCCTCAATTTCATGAGTCGTATTCTGCCAGTCGAAAAGTAATAATTATATTTTGGATAAGTATATAAATAAAAATTTAATATATTTTATTTTCCGAAATACCTCATAAATACCTAATTGAATAAATAGTTTCTTTAATCTTTTTTTTTATTTATTTATTATCTTTATTTTTTGAATGGTGTGAATTTGAAAAAAACCTATTTTTAAAATGGCAAAATCGTATGATTTGCTTACTTTTTATCAGACTACAGCCTTTATAATTAACATAGGGAAGAAATCTAGTAACTAAAAAATAATAATCACATGTTTTACAATAACAATATTGGGAATTAAAAAAAAAATGTGTATCATATATACGTTTTGGCGGGCTTATTGCTATGTCTTTCAATTAAAGCAATGTCTTTCAGCCAACTAAAAAAACCAACTGGTCAAAAGAAGAATTTATAGTAAAAAAATATTAATATAAATGAGAACTATTTTAAATGTTATTGACGTAAGGAACACGGACTAAATTGTTGCGGTCATTCATTGGTTTGTTTCTATCATATGATGTCGAGATGACAAGTAGGTAGAACATACCGAGGTAGATACAGATAGTACAGAAGTTAAGTATACTGTCATGATAGCGTTCATAATTGAGGCCCAGGAAGGATACCCTTTGTTTTATTCCCCTCAATCCATCATCTTCTTGGGTTATCACTGGACTACCCAATTTTTCACTTGTTTTGGTAAATTTGTTTTGAATATTGTTGATTCCTCTTTGTGCTGCTGCGGATATCCTAATCAATCTTCTGAACACGTCTTGTAGTCGTGTCCCTTTCTCTCTCTCTCTCTCTCTATGAATACCGAATGGAACTTCTCGCTACTATCCGTGGTTCTTTATACAGATCTGGTGGCTTTCAAAAAGAATTTCAATACTTTTAACAAGTTTAGTAATCATAAAATAAAAGTATTATCAGATTTAAATTAACCTAAATACAATAAGTGTAATGTAAGTATTAGTTTATGTATTAAAATAGCATGAAACTAAATAAATTTTTAGAAAATTAAAAATAAAAACATATATTACATTCCCTACATATATGTGAGAAATGTTATATCAATATTTATACAAAAATTCTACAAGTGAGTAAATATTATTTGCTTAAATTCTATGAAAAATAAAATTATTCAATTGTATCTGTGAGCTAATAGATTCAATAAACATTGTAATAGTAATGTAAACATCTATTCTGTATGATATACTGTCTCAGTAGAAACAGACTCAAAAATAGAAACAGACAGTTTCTTTTATATTAACGTATTATATTTATGGGCCAATGTTGTTATAAAATATTACCTCACTATAATTAGGTAACCAATAAATCTTGACATTGTCAAATGATTGGTTAAATTTTGTTGAAGTATGTACTAGTTATTTTATTTCTATATTCCTTCAATTATTTCATCTGTTGATGTTTGTGAAGTTAAAGAGCTGAAACCTTTATTTATGCGTGTGAGATTCATCTAATTGAATTATTTCACCTACATACTAGGCAACGCCTGAAAATGTTATTTTTTCAATTTCTATACTTCTTCATGGACCAGGTAATTTATCTTTTTATATTTAGGTAAGATGAAAGAATTGAAGGAATATAGATGTTCAAATATAGGCAGAATGGTGAATGTTACACAGTGTGTAAAGTGGCCACTTAAACCAGCCATTGACAGGTCATAAGCCCTGTAGATGCCTGGACTTCTATATTACCTTTTCTTAAATGTTCTTCATCTCTGTTGTAAAATGTTAATAAAATTTATCTGCTGGCCACATTCTAAATTAATTATTTTCTCTAGGTCAGTTAATCTTATCGTTAAAACAAAGGGGAAACTAATTAAATTGATTATCTCATCATGTTGTGATGTTAACATTGTTCACTAACACTTGAACTAAATCAATATCCATTACTCACCCATATCTAATCTATCACCTAATCTATATTTACTTTATTATGAAAAAATGCACATGCTTTATCGGCGAATATTTGTTTATTGATCAAATATTATGTATTTGTATTTTTTTGCACCACAACAGACCAGAAAGTCCAATTACAGTTGTAATGAGGAACTTAGAACTTAGGAAGGAAGCCCTACGGGAAATTGGATACAAAGAATGTTTTCTTACTCGCGGTATTAACTAGAGCGTTAATTTGTCCCACAAAGTTTCTTGAAAATGTACGAAATAAATAATAAAAACGAACTACTTTGAACGACGTCACTGGTTCATATGAATCAACCAATGATAAGAGGGTTCTAGAAGATTTCCGGTTTACGCTAATTCAACGGACCAATCGGAAGAACCGATCGAGAAGAAGCGGAAGAGAACTTGAGACATCACACGCGCATTAATTTCATAAATATAAAACTTTAAAAAATCATAGTGCTGTTAATACGATACATAAAAAAAAATTGGCCTAATTTAATTTTATATTACCAATAAAATTATAAAACCACTGAACTTCCTCATTGCGATACAGAACGCTCAAGCTTGAGAAAAATCACATTTAATTTTTATGATCTTAAATCCGATTGTAAAACATATTATATTGAAGTTGAGCTTAATGTTTCTGTGCATTGATTTGAAAATTGTATTAACAGGGTATGCGCTGGGAAAGAATTCTGAAAAAAACACATATTTTAACATTGTCTTTCTCTCAGTCTTTCGCAGAGTCGCAGATGCCTCCCCGATACAGTGTGAAAAAGACAACTGCAGACGTACTGATTTTACCCAACTAAATTGACAATATCGACGTTTCGCTGTCCGTTTTCTGCAGCTCAAAACTGAACCGATTTTGGTGTTTTTTAGAAACCGCTGTTTTCCAAAATTATTTATCATATTTGAATACCGTACGTCCGAAAAAAGTAGAAAGCTGGGCGCTTTTATGGGTTCGGATAGTCCTAGTTCAAGAAACTATTTATCAAAAAAGCAAAATGAAAGAGACCCACCAACACTAAATATCTATATTGTAAAAAAGAATCGTTTCTCTAGTGCCAATTATCTAGGGAGAAAATATAGGATTACGTTTGTATGAATAAAAGTAAGACTGCTAGTGATCTCGAAATAGATAATCATCTTAAAAGGTATGTTTAAAATATAATGTCCCTTACATGAGTATCATACATATGGTATTTTATTTATTATTTTATTTTATTTATTTTATTTTATTTATTTGGATAACCAACAGCTATAATTATCGAAATTATCGTATGTGAAACACTTTTCTGATAGCTGAGTTCTGAATCACCTGCACCTTTAAAAATTTTCACTCAGTTACGTCTCGTCATTAGAGCATTTTTAATTTGTTTGTTTGGTTTTTATTGAATTTATAGATTGGTACCATAAATAATTTCTTCTGTTTTCCTAGTTAATAGTATGTAATAAACGTTTCACTATAGTGTTATAACAAGTATGTATTTTCCTTGTGTAAATAGTTTTAGATTTCATGATGTTTAGTTAGTCTTTTACTTGTTTGTAATATTAAACATCGTTATAAAATTATAAAATAAATTGTACATTTACTTCTACTAACTTAATAATGCATGTAATTATTCTTCTTTCTTCTTTATAAATATATACTTGTTTCCCATTAGATACATTTTTTTTTATTGATTTGCAAAAAGCGTATGACAAAGTAATAGAATGAAATTGTGGAGCGTACTGAAAAAATATTGAATAAACAATATACTTATATAAGCGGTATCATCTTTGTGAGGAGAGTTCGGCGTGTATAAGAGTTAATGGGGGATTCACATCGTGGTTTGCGATCTCAAAAGGCATAAAACAGGGATGTGTAATGTCATCATGGTTGTTTGATCTTACAGAGATTTAATTTAAGGGTTTTGGAGCAAAAATTGATAATTTTGCAATAATCTGTTTGTTGTACGCTGACGATGCAGTTCTTTTAGTAAGCAGCAAGGAGGATTTGCAACAAATAGTCTCTATAATGTATGATGTATGTCTGAAGAGTGAATTGGTGATGAATGAAAGCAAGCCAAAAGTTATGGTATTAGAATGGGGAAGTGAGGTTTCTGAGTGCATAATAAATGTAAACAATGAGTGTCTTGAACAAGTAAAAGAATTTGTGTACCTGGGAAGCATGTGTGGAAAAAATGTTGAAAGGAGAGTGAATGCCGGCAACATCATGAACGGCGCACTATGCGCAGCAATTTCTAGTAAAAATATGTCAATCGAAGCTAGACTGGCAGTGCACAACCGAGATTTAGTCCTAACACTTATGTATGGAAGTGAAACATGGAACTGGCAAAGGAAAGATGAAAGCCAAGTAAACGCGGTCGAAATGCGCTGGAAATCAATGTATAACAGGGTTATGAACGATGAAATCAGGCGAGAGTGCAAATCTGAGACACGTATAATTGATAATATTAAGAATGGGTCACCGAGATGGTTTGGTCATGTAGAACGAATGGATGATAAATGAATGGTAAGACAGATACATATGGCGAGAATGAACCGTAACATAGGACAAGGACGACACAATGAAGACATGGCATGATCAAATAAACCAAAATCTTAAGTCTGGGCATCTCAAAAGCAGACAGAACCGAAGAGCATGTATGACCAGATGTATGAATGTGGAAAAAGCTAGGAATGTATGTCTCTGCCTACCCCTACGGAAAATAGCATGATGGTAGTAGGAGCCTTGTATAAAATTGTATTTTATGCTTATCCATTAGTTCAAAAACTAGTTAATTATTATATAACTAGTTTTTAAACTAAATAAATAAAAAATCAGCAGTAGCATACTTGTATTATTTTTTCAATTACTGGTATTTAACCCTAAAAGAGATACTAGATATTAGTTGATAAGAATCAGTATTCGTAATTGTAATTTAATATGTAACAATAAACATGCCAAAAATACATAAAATACAATTATGAATACTCACAAACTTGTACTATTCAACAGGATAATAATTACTTTTATCTTTTTTTGTTAATGTGTGGGAATTGTGCACATCTGACATGAAAACTACACACTCCGCACCGGCTCGCAAGTAGCAAGGTGACATTATTTGAATAACAATGTGTGGTGTAGTTAGTGACATTTTGTTACTGTGGTTTAACTTTACCCGGTATGCGTTTGGACACTATTGTTAGAATATACCAGTTACATTTCTACAAGGTAAAAGAAGACACTCACTTTTAGGGTAACTTACACTATTATTTTAATTTTATTTGTTTTTTGGTCCCTATCATATCAACTTCAAAATCAGCATTTTTGAGTTAGCCACTAAAAACACGTCTTCGTATCTTTCTCCATGAACGCTGCAAATAGACAAGTCATGATGCGTTCAAATCATGTTGTAATGATTAGACCCCACAATATTATTTTCATTGAAATATTGAAAATATCAATTAGTAGAGAGAGCTAAACATCCCAAATAAAATGCTGGTTTCAATCAATCTCTTACTAAGCCATGTTAAAAATATATAAATGTGTATCGTATTATCAGCGCCAAGATTTTTTTAAGTTTTATGTTTCTGAAATTAGTCCGCATGTCACGTCAGAGGTTCTCTTCCGCTTATTTTCGGTCAGTTCTGCCAATTGGTCCGTTGACGGTTAGTAAACCAGATATCTTTTACAGCTCTCTTATCATTGGTAGATTCATATGAACTAGTGACGTTGTATCGTTCAAAGTGGTTAGTTTTTATTACAATATTTTGTGTCCGTTTTCAAGAAACATTGCCGTACAATCTAATGCTGTGATTTTTACCGATATAAACATATATATATATTATATATTTGGATAATTCATATAGCGCCGTTTTTTGTGAAAATCACCTCAAGGGCGCTGTACAATAAATAAATACCCCACCATGTCTTGCAGCTACAGAGCGCATGGACGGTTGGGATTGTTGTTCCTCGTCTCCAATTATATATACAGGAGCTAGATTACAGCATGTCTTGCAGCTACAGAGCGCATAGACAATAAGAAATCTAGCCCCTATTTACATTTTTAATATTTTATTTGACAATAAAGTTAAGAGATTTAGTGCTATTTAAAAAAATTAAATAAAAAACAAATTTGTAAAAATAAAAGTTAGATTACAACAAGTCTTGCAGCTACTGAGCGCATGGACGGTTGGAATTCTAGACCTCATTTACTAAATTTGATAAATATGGTTGCTCACACATAGGCAAAGTGGTAAATGGTACAGAGTGTATATAGTGGTCACTTTAACCAGCCAATGACATGTCATAAACCCTGTAAATGCCTAGACTTCCATATTTCCTTCTCTAAAGTGTTCTCCATCTCTTTTGTAATTTGTTGATCTTAAGGACTCCCTAGGGGGTGAAATCCAGTCTGCTGTCTACAAACATTTAGACAAACCCAAAATATTGTAATAAAAATATATTTTTGGTAAGGTAATCTAAATTAAAAGCATGTCACTTTAGCGCCCTACTCCTATGCTGCCACAACCTCAGCACCGTCAATTGTGTCCGTCAAAAGTTGGTTTAATTCAGTCACCTTTTATCCGGCGTGCAATTTTCTTTTTCGTAACTCTTCGATAGATTTTAATCTCTGGTAGGCGAGTTATAACTTTTTGAATAAAGTGGAATATCGCAAACTTTAAAACCTTTTTGCTCAATCTAAAAAAAAGTTCTGAGCAGTGTTTTCGTAATATTGAATTTTGTTAAGGACACTTAAACATAATTTCTCAATTGATATGTGAAAAAACATAGTAGATATATGTTAAATAACTGTTCAGTAAGTGTGCAATTTGCCAAGTTTTTTTCAGCTTCGAGTATAAGAGTGATGAATATTAAATATGTGATTACAACATTGTCAAATCTAACAGTTTTCTTAAATTATATATTATTATTATTTATTATCATATTATATTACATACACAAAATTACAATTTATACAAAGTTACTTTGACTATCTAACTAGGGTTATTTATTCCATTCTAAGACAGTCAAAAAAATATATAGAGCAGAAAACAGAAACCAATAGATAGAAACAATTACAAAGGTAGTGGACAAAGTGAAAAACATAGTAAAAACATACTAAAAAATGTAGGAAAAACATAGGAAAAATCTAGTAAACACAAAGTAAAAATGAAGTAAAAACATAGTTAAAAATGTAGTTAAAACGTATTAATAAATGTAGTAAAAACATAGTAAAAAATGTAGTGAAAAACATTAAAAAACCCAGTAAAATGCATAGCAAAAACAGAATACATAGTCAGAAACATATTTAAAGTCATAGTAAAAAAAAAAAAAATGTAAAGCAAAATACTGAGGAAAAAGAGAAAAAAAACATAGTATAAAACAAAGTAAAAGATGTAATAAAAAATGTACGTGTATATAGTAAACAAAACATTTTTTTTTATTAAAAACATTGTAAAAACAGATTAAAAAGTCATGAGGTTCTTAAAAAATTCAATCAATAAAAAACTAAAAATTTGGTTTAACAATTAAAATTTAAACATGTGTACATATGTGTATTGTATGGCAAATCGTTTTGATACTGAATGTTATTATATTTTAGCTGTTATTTTACGCTTAATTTGACGAGTGTTTACAGTTTGTGTAGAATAATTTCTGTATTCTAATCTGTAATATTAATAAATGATTATCAAATAGCACTGTTCCATTGACACATTTTCGTCCAGTGCGTATGTGCTCAGATATTGAGGACTCGTCACTTGCAAAGTTGTACCTTGAACTTACATGAAATTGAGTAATCTGTGGTAAAATCCTGTATTATTTTTCTTATTTTTTTGCACCACAGCAGGCAAACAAGCCTCAAGTACGTACAGTGGAAAAGTACAACATAAAACATCCAGGCTTAAATAAAACAATACACTAGTCACGGAACCATCTATTAATACATGTGAAAACAAATTGGACAGTTATGGAGCATACGCTGAACATGGCAGAATGGTAAATGTTACACAGTGTGTAAAGTGGCCACTTAAACCAGCCAATGACAGGTCATAAGCCCTGTAAATGCAAACGTTCTTCATATCCGTTTTAATTTGTTAATTTATATATTTGTTTACTTTGTTTCAGAATGGAAACTGGTGTTTGGTTAATGGGTATCTTTTTTATCTTCTTGGACTTCATCACCCAACCTCTCTTTTGGTTCTTATCTCGGAAGCCCTCGGAAAAACTTCTTCCCATAAGAGACGCCTTGCTTGTCACCAGTGCTGTGAAGATTGCAGAACTCATACGGAATAAAAAAGTAAAATATAAGAAAAAATATTTTACCAAACTTTATATTCATTCCAAAGATGCTTGGCCATTTTTTTAAATATTTTCTAATGCGTATCATTATCTCTATGAAATACACAATAGGGAAATATCACATACTACGAATACTGATAAAAATATACGAATTGAATTTAGAATAATTAATTGTATTTTTGAAATCAATATAAATACTGTGAAGAAATGTTTTCATACATAAATGTAAGAAAGAAATTTTATAAATATATGTTGCTAGAAAATCGCAACATAATTTGGCCTTGATAGTTGTAACGTTAAGATTTGTGATAATTTTCTAAACAAATTTGGATGGCCAGGAACAAATAAACATGAATCCTGACAGTATTAGGGGCGTTACCAATGGAATGGCCATTTTTGCGGGAATTCAAAATTACAAATTTAAAAATATATTTAATGCTACTAAGAATTAGCAAAAAAAATAAATATTCTAGACAGTATTTCATAGATATTTAGTACTTTAAAAATGTAAGAGAAGTTGTATTTCCCTATTATATATTATATCTTATTGGAACCGGAATAGTTGTTTTATAAAATATAATTCCATTTAAGACATTAAAATGTTAAATTCAGACAAAATCAAGTAAATATAACAAGTGTTACTTATACTGTTAAGTTTACCATGCCAATCCATACGGCTTTTTTTTCCTGTTGATTGGATTGGAAAAAAACTTAATTTCTATTTATTCATATTTTATTTCAGGAACCAGCATGCATTAAAACAAAAATACAATGTTTACCAATAAACCAAAGTTACAGGCCAATTATAGTTTTCTGTGTATTACTAAATACAACGCCAAAAAAAAACTAAATTTCTAAAGTCACTCTGTATCACATGTAAAAAGAAAAAAAATACAATAGTAATGAAATAAGTTTTTTTTGTTATTAAGAAAACCTTTTCATCAACAGATCCACACGGAGTGACCTCAAATAAGATTTTTTTGCTGTTAAAACAAGATAAAATAAATATAATATCAAAGTATACAAAAAAAATCTGTCAAGTTTGTTAAATACAGCTAGTAATATTATACACTATTGCTTATTTTAATTCTTATTTTAGCTTTGTCTAGATTTATTAATAATTACAGTTTTCTTACCCTGTTTTTAAATAAGAAGGATGAATTTCTTTCAATTTTCATCTTGCTATTATTATCTACTTAATATTTTCACAAGCATTTATTGGGATGTCTCAGAAAAAAAAATTGAATTATCAGTCAGCATTTTGGCTCTAGAACCAGAATCCTAGATGTGCACTTTTGAATAAATGACTTCTCTTAGTTAAAAATCCTGAAAAGGTGGAGATAAATCCGCCTCGTAGTGTACTGGTCGGCGCCTACCATACTTGAGGCGCCGGGTTCAATTCCTGGACATGAAATATTGTTTTAAAAATAGTTTTGGTAACAGAAGATCAATATATCTTCGCTGCCTTTGGTGGACCAATGCAGTGCCTTACGCACCACAGGGTGCAGATAAGGACTTGATGATTATTTAAATGAAATATTTTCAAAAATGCTACGTACATTAAAAATTTTAGTAATTTTGATTAATTATTTTTTATTCATTTTCTAATATTGCATTTAGCTACCTTGCATGTTTTATGAAATGTACAAATAAATTATTTTCTTTCAATCGTTTTAGATTACTAGTCAACATGTGGTAGAGGTATTCATTGAAAGAGTTAAAGAAGTGAATACAGTTCTTAATGCAGTTGTAGAAGATCGATTCGGCAAAGCCTTGTTAGAAGCCAAGCAAGTAGATGAGCTTCTACAAACTATTACTGATGAAGTTTCCTTGAAGAAACTGCAGAAAGAAAAGCCATTCTTAGGCGTTCCTATAACTATAAAAGAGAGCTGCTCATTAGAAGGTAAACCAATCACTGATCTTCATATATATATGTATTTAGTCCTTTTCTTAAAGCAAATGTGGAAAAGTTCCTTAACAAGGCCATAGCCGATTATCCCACCAGACTATTTATTTATTTATTTATTTATTTATTTAGCATTTCACAGTTTTAAAATGTACATAGTTTATTTGTTTCAGGTCCCGACTAGCTAGGAAAATCCTGTGTTTAGGAAGGACCTTATTTTATTCATGTGTTTTTTTTTTATTTTTAATTTCATTAAATGATGCTTAATAAATTCAAAGAATAATAATAACATTATTAAAAATCAATATAAATTTAAATTAGAAAACATGCAAGTAATAATAATAAATATTGAATCATAAAAATAGATTAGAAAATATGCCATTAATAGTAAATAAATGAGACACAATTATTATAAATTATAAAACATACCGATAATAATAAAAATTGAACCACAAATACACATTATAATATATAAAATGAGTAATTAAGAAATTAAACAAAAATATAAATTGGAAAACATACCGATAATAATAAAAATTGAAGAACAAAAATAAATTACAGAATATACCATTTATATATATATTTTTTTAAATAAGATACGGTTAAAATACTAGTTTTAAAAAGAAAGAAAAAAACATATGTAAATGAATAAACATAAAAAGTAAAAATGAAATATACATAAAAACAATAAGAGATTTTTTTCAATTAAAAGCAACACAATTTTTAGTCATGAAAATAATTACAGGATATAAAAAGGTCTACCCCTAATCCACTTGCTCACCTTCTTCTTATAATCATTGTAACTGACAGACGTCTTTATGTCAGGGTCCAACATGTTAAAAAACCTAGGGCCCAATACTGCAAAATGCCTCTGAAAAAAGGCAGTTTTACTTGGAGGTACCCCAAAGTTTATGCTCATTGCATATCTTGTTTTAATATTTTGTTGTGTTCTATTTTTTATTGAAGACCAGAAATTTGTAAGGACTTCTCTAACATAAAGTTGTCTGACAGTTAGTAAATTTGTTGTTTCAAATAGAGTATGAGAGGGGTAAGTAGATGGCAGTTTTAGCATTATTTTCAATATTGTTTTTTGGAGAATGACCAATGGATTTAGTATGACCTCCGAACAACCACCCCATCCAATTATTCCATATGACGCAACCGACTGGAACAGTGCAAAATATACCGATTTAACTGCTCCGTAGTCTAAAACACCTCTCAATGAGTAGAACACATGTATCAGTTTTCGGAGTTTTTTGACAGTCATAGAAATGTGAGATTCCCATTTAAGATGGCTGTCAATCATAATTCCCAAATATTTAATTTCATTAACTCTTTTCAAGGGAGAGCAGGTACACGGCACTTTATCTTGTCCAGGAATTTGGTTTAAACCACAAGTATGAAGCATAACATTGAAAGATGTGACTGGTTGGGTAGCTCCACTGAGGCTAAATGTTATGTAGTTTGTTTTATCAATATTGAGGGAAAGTAAATTTATGTCTAACCACTTTCTCACCATTTCCATTCCTACTGTGGCCTTACAAAAAACATCGTTCCATGAGCATCCATCGAAAACGATTACGGTATCATCTGCGAAAGAAATAATGGCTTTGCCAAGTTCCATGTTACAGAGATTATTAATGTATACAAGAAATAGTATTGGACCCAGTACACTACCTTGGGGTACACCGTTTATGACTGGTTGACTTTTGCTTCTAGTTTCTTTTCCCGTCTCATCCGTTATTTTTGTAGTTTGAGTTCTCCCTGTCAGATAATTTTCAAACCATTTTAATGCAGTTCCATTGACTCCTATTTCTGATAGTCTTCTACACAGTATCGAGTAGGACACAGTGTCAAAAGCCTTAGCTAGGTCAAGGAACACAGCTATAGTTTTACTTTTTCTATCTAAACATTCGGACAGTATCTTTGATAAATTTGCTATCGCATCAGATGTGCTCTTTTTTTGTCTAAAACCGTACTGATTATTTGATAAAATGCTATTGCTCTCTAGGAAGAAATTAAACCTTGTTTTAACTATCAATTCTATGATTTTAGAAACTACACTAAGAAGAGAAATTGGTCGGTAATTGTTAACTGAGCACTTATCTTTGGATTTAAAAATAGGAATAACAATAGAGTTTTTCAGACAATTAGGGAAAATTCCCTCCTTAAAGCTGCAGTTTATAATATGTGTTAGAGGAAAAGCGATTATGTTTTTTAGGTGCTTAACACATTTAGTAGTAATATTGTCAGTACCTGAAGAGCAACAATTCTTTAGCGAGGAAATAACCGCATTAAGCTCAACATGATTAGTGGGTGAAATATTAAATGGAGGGTACGGTATATTAGAGCCGTTTATTCGCGAAGCCAATTCTTGTTCGGAGTTTTTCAGTCTATTTTTGATAATATTAGCTAAATTAGATCCTATGTTAGCGAAAAATTTGTTAAAGTGGTTGGCAATTAGGTCAGGGTTTTTCAGTACGTTATACGGTTTTTCATCTATGTTAATATCGTTTATAGAATTTCTTGTCCCAGATGTATATGAAATTTCTTTTATGATTTGCCATATTCTTTTTCCATCACCTTTAGCATCGAGAATCTTATTTCTATAGTATTCTTCTTTAACATTTTTTATGGTTTTGTTGCATCTATTTCTATATTTCTTATAGTAATAATTTAAAATTCGATCAGTAGGATTATTAATAGAATATCGATGAAGTTTGTCTCTTTTTCTAACACATTTGATAAGTCCTGTTGTTATCCAAGGTTTGATTTTACGTTTCTTTGACGATGTTCTCCGTGTGATGCTTGTAGCATTTGTTATATGTGCATCGAGTATATTAACAAAGTGTTTGCAAGAAATATTTGGGTCGTTGTTTGAATATACTGGAGACCAGGTCTCTTCAGTTATTTTTTGGAATAATAAATTGTAATCAATATTTTTACAAATATATTGTCGCTCAGGTGGAGGTGGTGTCGAGGTTGCTACACTGATAATGTTAGCATAGTGATCGGTTATGCTACATTTGTAAACAACTGCCCTAGTGTGTAGTAAACTTTTTAAGAAAACGTGGTCAATGCAGCTACTAGTTGTTTCCGTTACCCTTGTGGGTACCATAATTGCCGGATAGAATCCATATGTACCAAGAAGGTTCAGGTATTCATTGGCTTGTGGGTGCATATTATTGATTATATTGATGTTTGTATCTCCTAAGATAAAAAAGTTTTTTATGTTCTTGTTAAGTTCCAAATATTCGTTTAACGATGATAAGAAAGACGTTATGTTTGTGTTGTGAGGAGAACGGTAGATAGCTAGAATAGTCATCATATTATTAATTTCAATTTCAATACAATTGGAATGTGGAAAGCATACTTCCTTACTTGTAAAAGCTAGTTTACTTTTTACAAATATAGCGACACCGTCATTTTGTAGTTTATTATTACAAGAATGACATTGGTTGTAGTTTCCAATAGTTTTAGGAATATAATATTCATTTATCCAGCATTCTGACAGTATGATAACATCTATATCACAATTTAGTTCAGTTAAAACAACCATTAGGGCATCAAAATTTTTGTTTATGCTTCTAATATTCATAGAAAATACCTTGATGGAAGAACCATTATTTAAAAATTGTTTAGCAACATTTGATTCTATGGTTTCCATCAGAGGTATAGGGTCAAATTCATCAAACGTACTATGTGGTTCACTCGCGCCCTAGAGAAAACAGTACTACAATGAGTGATACAAAAATAATTGACGGATTTACAGAATTTACAAGATAATTCAACAGAACAGTTTGAATAAGATTATTTTCAGTCGTTAACTCTTTTGAGAAAAGCTTTATATAAAAGATTATAGAGTGAATCGTAGCACTTGCAGCATCCAAAAAAATAGTAAACATTGTCATAGTCATTATAGAGATTACTGGGAGTGATACTATGTAGATCATTTTATGCGGTAGCAGAGTCATAGAAATTTTACAGCATATACTTAAGATACATACAGTGAGAATTTTACAATTATTTAATAGAAAGTACAGATACATATATTTAAAAATGTAGATAAGAGTCAGTATATAGTATAAAAGAGCAAAATAAAAATCATTGTAATTATTACATTTATGACAAGAAAGTATAAATGCAATATTTAAATCCTGGTATAAGAGGTAAATTGTGGAGTCATTTAAATTAACCTTAAAATAAACCGTAGTTATAAATATACCACTACACTATAGTTAGAGTAGTTAAAAGGAACGTATCTTTTGCAGTATATACAAGCCTTGTACATAATAAGCAAGGCAAAAAATAAGCAACTCCTGTTTTAAAAAACCTAGTCCTGCTATAAATATTGTTACATGAATTTAAAAATGCATAAACTGCACCGATTAAATAGATGTTTTTAGAGATTCCATAGATTCTTAAGATTATGTGATTGCATAAAACTTCTTTAAATTAAAAATAGGTATTATGTTTATCTATAATATATGTATTCATCCTTTTTGTTATTTTTTTATTTAACATGTTTTATGAGATACAGTATTTTTCAAAAGAATTTCATGTTAGACAAAAATACATATAAAAAAATGAAACGGAGTACCACACCAACAAAAAAAAACGCTCGGTGTGGGATTATAATATTAACTCTTTAAAAACTGTGGTAAATAATTCCTTTACGCGCGGTGACGTATCATTGTGTTACCTCAAGCAAAAGACAGAATATTCTAAAGTTCAGACATTTGAAAACAAAAAAAACATGTAGGCATACTGTTAAATAATTCCTTTTTCTTAATTTATAAATATTAACATATAATTTAGCCCTTTTATAGCAAAATAAAATAAAAATCATAAATACGCCAATCATTTTACGTGCGTGTGTGCAACCCCCATCAGTGTCAATAACCGGCTGAATCTCTTTTCTCACAAACACCGGCCACAGAACAGCGTCCCTGTCTTTCTCGTTAAGAGTTCTATCTTCGTGCTCTCTCTTATACATATTTATTGCTGTCACATTCATTCTTCGCGTAACTAAGATAAATGTTTTTTGTGTTAAAATCCAGTATAGTTACTTGTGTAAATTTATATTTCACTTTCCAAATCTGATGTGAATATGTCCATTTGAGGATTACAAAAAATAAAACTTTGTCATTTAAAAAAATAAGAGAGATATATTCAGTCTTGTATTGTATGTAGACTAGTGTGACATCATAGCCACACAAGAGTTAATATCTAAAGTGCAATATAAATAATTATAGATAAAAAAAGTAAATGTATAAATGACAAATTGATTAAATAACGTTTCGAAATTGCCAACCAAAAAATATACACATAAATATCGTAATTTTTTAATGAAATATTTTCATATTATTTTTAAAAGAAACAATTGATTAAGGTGGTTGATACATAAATATTTTTAACTTTAGCTTGAATTTCGTAAAAACATTGATAATTTCTAATTCCTCAGGCAAGTTATCAATCAAATTATTATGGCATTTTTAAATTAATTTGATATCTAAGTGCACAGTTTTTTTTATTATGTTTATAAATTTGTTAAATTCAGTATTTTATAGATTTTATCAATTGATGGTACATTAAAAATTTCAAAAAGTTCTTGTGTTGGAAATGTTGAAGGTTTTTTTAAAATCACTTCAATAATTCATTTTTGCACTTTTTTTACTGGTTCTATAAAATATTTTTTTTCACATCCTCATCCTAAAAGTGAATTGAAACGCTGTGCTGATTGCAATGTTGAAGCATCTTATACATTAGGTGTCTAGAACGATAGTGGTTTTTTATTATTTTTAAACCAATATGTAATTTTAGACTCCGTTGGGAAAGTAAACTAACAAATAGTTATTTTTTTAATACTTTAGGCCTCTCCCTTTGTGGGGGCTCCTTGCCGCGTATGAACATCAAGGCAACTCGAGATGGTCAGACCGTTAGCTGCATCAGGGCATCCGGAGCCATCCCTCTCCTCGTCAGCACCACACCTGAATATTGCCTCAGTTGGGAGACTAACAACCTCGTTACCGGCATCACGAAGAATCCTTATAACCTTAATCACACTCCTGGGGGCTCGTCGGGTGGAGAAGTGAGTATGGATGTCACCAGAATCTGAGTGGTTAGCACAAGTCACAGGTGTTTGTTTTTATGTAGCCGAAACAAGAGTGAAATAGTTGAACTTACTAACCGAATATTGACACATTGCCAAGATGAATCGTCTTTTTTGGGTGATCCTGTGTAAGTTAGTATAAACGCATCATTTTTGTCTACTCTCCACATAGTTTACCCTGAAGATGACTCCTGCAACGGCAGCTAAAATGTCGGAATGAATCTGACTTCACGTGATCATAAAAAAAAACATCACATATTGAAAACATTGACCGTGAAAATCTATGCACATATTACTTTATTGCCGTTTCTTTAAAACAATGATGTAACGGTAAAACTGCAAATTATCCAAGGCAGACCTATCCCCACTCGATTTCTTCGAGTTAAAAACACTCGTCCAGTTATATTTCACACACAAGAACTGTATTCTTTCTTCGTTCGCCTGGACGCGGAAAATATAAGTAGAACTAATTAAAAGTACAAGAAAAAACACAAAATAACATTTGTGTATTTTATAAGATTTCCTTTACCTGACCACTTCTAATTGATCGTCTTTTGTGTTGTGATATTATTTTTTGTTATATTTATAGTAATATTACTTTATTATTTTATTCTAGGCAGCTTTAATAAGTAGTGGGGCATCATTGTTTGGATTAGCATCAGATGTAGCCGGTTCTATTAGAGTTCCAGCTATGTTTTGTGGAATTTTTGGCCATAAACCTACACCAGGTAATCACAATTTTCCATTTAAATAAAAACAAGTTATAGAAATGTTTTAAGTAGTAATTATAAGCAAGATACTGAGAAGCATATTAGGCATAAGGTGATTCAAATCTTCGGCGTCCGAGAACAGACACAGTAACCTCCTATAACATTTATCTTGAACTACAAGTATATTCAATTTTATGTTAACTTAAACATAGGCAGGAATGGTGAAGTGCTATGTTTGATTTGTTCTGTTTTATGGCTTTAAAACCTGGACTTTGAAAATACGCACTATGAGCCAGTTGGAGGCATTCAAGATGTGGCTTCACAGAAAAATGCTTCATATACCGGGACAGATTTATTCAGCATTGGAGAGATCCTGAGGAGAGCTAATTACAACTGGGAATTGTCAAAATGTATAAAGGTCCGTAAGATTTCCTATCTCGGTCACATCTTACTTGGAGACAAGTATGAAATCTTCCAGCTTATGCTAATGCGCAAGGTTAAAGGACTACGTGGACCTGGCAAACGTCTTGGCTGCACAGTGACTCGGCCGGAATCAGGTGTGTGAAGGAATTGTTCCAGGCAGCGCAAGACAGAGAGGCGTTTTTAGAAGTGTTTGCCCACATCGGGGACACCTGAAAAGCCCCAAGAAGAAGATGTTATCTCACATTGTAATTTATTTACTGCTGTGATTATAATTTTTGTAGCATAATTTTGTTAATGGTTCTTTGAACCGTAAATAAATAAATAGTTAAAATATTTTTGTATGATCTTTTCAGGTGTTGTGTCCATTGTTGGCCATTTCCCTTCATCTTCAGATGAAAACTTCTCAAATTTCCTGGCTTTGGGTCCTCTCACGAGATATGCTGAAGATCTGGAGCCATTGTTATATGCAATGGCTGGAAAAAATGCAGAGCGAATCTGTCCTGAAGAAATCATAGATCTGAATAACTTGAAGGCATGTATTAGAAAAGTACAAGTTACTTTGAGCATCGTAAAATCTGTTAACATTCACAAAAAGATCTAGCGACATTTTTTATTATTTCATATTTATCAATTAAGTAGTCATAAATTATATAAAGAAGACTCTAGGACATAAAATTTGCCCTCATAAGGAAATCTGCGGTATCTACAAAAAATTAGTTCTATGTTTAGATTTTTTTTAATGTGTATTTTTAGTATGGCTACATGCATTTTTGTTAATATATACAGTAAATGCCGAGATCCGTACAGTATGTAAGGCTGAGATAAGCATTATCAACAAAATCAAGAAGGGAGTTCTGCATTGGTTTGGACATGTAGAGCGAATGGACAAGAAAAGAACGGCTAGAAGGAATTGCGATGTGACTGTTAATGGATGCAGAAATCGGAAAGGGCATAGCATGACCAAATCCAATAAATACTTGAAGATAGACATGTCACAATTCAGAATAATCATCACACACGTGCATGAGAAGATGTATGAATGTAGAGGGAGCGAGGTCTGTATGCAAAGACTGACTAAAGTGGCATTCAATCCTCTCTGTCTACCCCACAGGAGAATGGTGTGTTTGTATTTTTATCTGTTTTTAAGGAGATTATTTTCAATCCAAGCTCAGAGACCCACCATAAAATAATATACAATCCACTGCTCAAACAGTCATTTTTATCATTATGTCACAGGTAACTTACATGCTGAAGTGTTCCGATTCTATAAGTATGGGGAAAGTGGATGATAGTATACAGAATGCCATTATCGATGCCTCAAGATATCTGAAGACTCAATTTTCCGCTGATGTGCAGCAGGTAGTTGTACTATTTTTTATTTTAAAACATTTTTTTGTTTGTTTTTTAGACAACCCTATGTAAATGCATTTATATCGAAAGGGACAAATTTGGCTTTTAACAGTTTTAACATTATTGACTAATTTGTTGTAATTTTGAAGATTACATTATTGACTAATTTGTTGTTGTTTTGAAGATTACATTATTGACTAATTTGTTGTTGTTTTGAAGATTACATTATTGACTAATTTGTTGTAATTTTGAAGATTACATTATTGACTAATTTGTTGTTGTTTTAAAGATTACATTATTGACTAATTTGTCTTAATTTTGATGATTACATTATCGACTAATTTGTTGTAATTTTGAAGATTACATTATTGACTAATTTGTTGTAATTTTTTTTTTGTGCCCTCTTGTTCTCTTCATTTGGAAAAAAATAGACTAATTATATATGGACAGGTGTTTTTGCACGAAGCCTTGCTTGGGGGGTCACGAGCACAATCAAGGCAAAAGTAAAAAGTAAAGGATAAAAAATCTGGCTTCCTGGGGGGGAAGGTTGCACCAGATCTTTAAAAAAATCTGCGGCTTACTTCCCCCCAGGACCTTCATTTCATTTAACTTTCACATTGCTCGTAATTGCGATCGCCCCGAGCATCATTGACCATCGCCAGGTATTTTACTACTCATAAGGAGGTCACATATTTAAAAATATTGAAAAACACTAATATAAACTATAATACTTTCATTGCCATAAAAATATTTAACGTAAAAACAGAAAGTGAGAAATGAAAAATATTGTATGATTCATTTGTGATTTTTTGTTCCAGATTACTTTTGAAGATTTATTGGATTCCGTAGAGATGTCAATATCAGTTATGTTCTCAATGTCAGACATACCAAATTTACTTAAAGATGAGAATGATCCGAAGGTCTGAATAATTCTCTTGTTTTAATTAATTAACTTTTTTTAACATTTATTGTTTTCTGTAAAAATATGTTTGAAAACAGTGCAAACTCTTATTAGAGTAACTCAGCTCCTATGGACTTGACATATTCTACAACTGAAAATAAATATGGCTCAATTATTTATTTCTTTCCACTTATGCGGATGGCATTATTGCCAGCAGTATGTTGTAAAAAACTGTGTTTATTTTTATTTGTTCATTTAGGTTTGAAAAATATTTTGAATTTTACCAAAGTTTATAACTCACAAAATTTTATTTGAACGATGTACATAATTTATTGTGTAGCATGCAAAGCTGAGACAAGCATTATTGAAAAAATTAAGAAAGGGTGCTGCGTTCGTTTGGACATGTAGAGCGAATGCACAGCAAAATATTGTTGATAGATGTAGAAAATTAGGAAGACCGAGAAAGAAATGACATCCAACAAAAAATACTTAATGTATATATCCATACAGATGGATAGTACTTAATCCATCCAGACGAATTTTTCCATAAAGTATTTGTTAGAAGGGTATGTCAAAAGTCTTTAAAAAGAGAATGATGTGTCACTCTATCCTTTCTCCCTTCAGATAGAACGCGCACACTTCACTTCTGGAAATGTCGTGATGGATTGTTTGTTTATTGACTTTTAGTAGCTGGTAACAAACTGTTTGTTATGCCGTGTCAAATAAAATAGTACCTTTAATGTGTTTTTCATGTTATGTAGATATTTTTCACATTTTTACTTTAAATTCATCTAAAAGAAAAAAGTTGCATAGAAATTATATATTGTCTTCTTCTTCCGGTGCCTTATCGGATTCCCCGACGTTGGCGATCACTACAGCGAAAACATTTCTGTTCAACGCTGCTTTTATATTCCACAGCCAAGACAACTGTTTATTGATGTACTCGCAGTATGATTCCTGAGAAAATATGACCAGAGTGGTTTCCTGTTGCCTTCTCTGGTGAATTTTACTGTCGTGTTTACCTTCCCTTAGCTGGTTGGAAGGCGCCATATACCGTCTATGTAAGCTCAATACCGCATATGAGCAAAAAAAACAAAATACGTGTTTTAGGTATTTTCAGTTGAATGGGACAAGCCACATTTATTGGTGTATTTAAATTCCGAAATTGACCAATAGACTGGCTTGCCTTCGATCTAATTCAATGCTAAAAATGTATCATCCCCACTAAAGAAGCAAGCAATACCGCGTATATTCCTAAATCCAATACAGTGGATGAGATGTACTGGATTTGCGTAAATGTAATATAGCGAATACGCTTTGTGTAACAACCACAACTAACTTCGTATAGACGCTAAGATAGTAAAATAGATTTTCTAAAATCTTTTTTTCCAAATTTTTTTGTCCCTCCTGAACATTTTGACAAATGGTTCTTCCACAGTATTGAACTTACGTAGACAATATATTTTATAAGTTATAATGATTTATATTTGTTTTTCAGAAAAAGAGAAACCTCTACTTTGAAATTTTGAAAGCAGCTCTCGGAGTCGGACAATACTCATTAGTTAGCCTCGGATTTTACTTGATCGAAGATACAAGAATATTTATTCCTAAGTCGGCTAATAATTATTACATAGAAAAGGCTGGTCGTCTCAAAAAAAAAATTATTGTAAGTTCAGAAATCATATGCATGTTTAGCATTATTGTTGCTGTTTTGCCTTGTATTCACATATGAATTAAATAAAATTTGTTTTTTTTATAAATAAAATAATTTCTTAATGTTTGCAAAGCGGGTATATACTCAAATAATTAATACTGTCACTTATCTCATATTGTGACATTCATAAGCTGTTTCAGATATTTTGAATTTAAATAACATTTGTGTAAAATTAAATCTACGACACTTAGTCTCCTTATATAAAGAATTTTAATAAGTTTTTTTGCAATTAAAGTATTTTTATAAAATCCTGAAAAAAGAAATGGACTGGAGATACGACCGCCTTGTGGTGTAGTGGTTGGCGCCTTTGCGTACCATCCTTGAAGTTCTGGATTTGATTCCCGGCATAGTGGACGTGAAATATTGATTTTAAAGATGGTTCTAAACTGAAACATTTCATTTTTATTGACATGGTTTTAAATTAACACGGTATTTTGCTTCCATTTGTGTATTTGCAATATCCGACATAAAACTTTCAGACAATTTGCCAAATTCACAGTGAAAGGTGCAATAAAAGCAGTAGAGTTAAATTTAATTAAAGTCAGTCAGTTTAGTTTACATGTTGAGTTAGTGTTAAAAATATAGTCCAGAGCTATTGAATTTTTTACTAATATTGGTAAAGAAAAAAGTTTTTTTTATATGTTTGAACCCCTGTATTTAGTAGCCTTATGTGTCACGTACAAGGCTAGGGTACTAAGAAAAAATAGTTATTTTTTATCTTGGAAATGGGATTTTCGATCACTGATTTTGGTTTTTATGAGTCCGATCACCAGTGTTGCAAAGTCTAAGAACAATGGCGCGTAGTAACTACTGTTAACAACAATGTAAATATCCATTAAGGATATTTCATCTTTCCTGCATTCTGCTTCAAGATTATGGCGTTGTAAACTGAAAAATGGGCACTGAAATAACAGATGTTTGATACTCTATGATATCATCGCATGAACAATAGTCATCATTCCTTAATTTAAACCTATATAGGTAACTTCTCATAGCTCCGTACCCGTTAAATTGAGATTCTCAACTGTTATAATATATGCTTTTTCTTAACTGATTTTGATTTCTCTGCTTCAGGATACCCTAGGATCGAATGGCGTATTTCTCTATCCTACGTTTCCACAAGCCGCAATGCTTCACAACCAGGTGTACACCAAGGCACCCGGAATATTATACACTATGATATTTAACACCTTAGGCTTACCATCCACACATGTTCCATTGGGCTTGAATTCTGATGGATTACCAATCGGGATGCAGGTAAATAAATTATTTTACAAACTTAGATAATCAGTCAACAATTATTATATATATATTGTTTAATGTATTTTTTTACACCAAAACAGGCTAGGAAGCCCAATTGCAGTAGTTAATTACAGCAATGAACACCCAGGCTTAAGAAAAATGAAATAAAAAATTGTGTTCTCACTAGTAATTGAACCCAGAGCCTTCCGTGCGTGATTCAAGCATTGTAGCCACTAAACTACGGAGGCCTTAAATAGTTTTCCACTATGCTTTTTCACTGTAATTTACTTTTCTGAACATCCTGGCTTTCAAGGCTGATCGCTAAAAACCTTTCTTTTTCTTTATTAAAAAAAAATAAGGATAATCCTAGTCATTTTTATGTTAACAGTTTTAGAAAATTTTGTTAATGCGTAATATATGTCAGTTTTACTAATAGCTGAGAGTATTAATCATGTCTTCTATGTGCTATAGCCTATTTTATGAAATTGAGAATATTTTTTTTCCAAAACACAAGATTTAGGATTTAAAAAAAAAATTAAAGCCAATATGGAGATGCATCGACTACCTGAAAAAAACTCACCAAAACACGCTAAAAACCAGCTTAAAATTTTTTTATTTTTTTGTTATTTTATCATGTATCCCTAATTTCAATCATTTATATTGGATTCTAATGAAATATAAAATAAAATTATAAATTATATGTAAATTAGATTACTTTCAGGCTCAGTTGTTAGGCGTAATTTTTTAAAACAAAGATTGTTCACATGATTTGACGCGAATCACAAAAAACCCTCTCCTGAAAAATTGCCTTTCAAGGGAATGTCGAGTTTTGAAAAAGCAGTCCTCAATTGCAATAGGTTATTTTTATGTTGTAAAAGTAATGTCAAAAATAATTACATAGATATTCCATTTATTTGTTGCAGATTGTAGGAGCGCCAAATCGAGACAGACTTTGTATAGCAGTTGCCAGAGAATTAGAAAAAGGTTTTGGTGGTTGGGTCCCTCCATTCCAAGTTATTACATAACTTAATGTAATCTTAATTAAAATAAGAAATATAAAATAAATATTCAAAATGGTAAGACTAAAGCTATGGTTTCCTAAGAGTGATGCAATGGTGGATGACATCCTTAAAAAGTTGCCTGTACATACTAGATAGCACATGTTTCCTAGAGAGTGTTAATTGTGAGTCATACAGCAGTATCGTCATTTGCAAGATTCAATTCATTCATTTATTCCAATTCAATTCATTTATTTTAAATATAACATACATTACAAACATATATTCAATACGTACATATTATAAAAAAGAAAAAAAAGTACACGAAAGAGACTCATGTCAAAGTAGTAGGAGAATCCTGCTCCGGAAAACCTCTTCGGATACATGGAACAGATCAATAACCAGAGCGATGTTGTTCAGCATAGCGGTAGCCCTTCCAACAAGCATAACCATAGGCAGGATGATCCTGTATATTGGAATATGAAACAATCTATGCTGACGCTGTCTTAGGTAATTATCAGGAACATACAAACCAATGCTCATTATAATCTCAGAATTATTGATCATACCGCGCAACAATCGATAAAAATGTGTAGTCAAATACACATTCCTTCTAGTCTCTAAACTGTTGTAGCCAAGCATACCCTAGAGAAACTCGGTCGGGTAGAGCCAAGGATAATACCCGCACTCTCTCATGTAGAGATATCTCAGAAACTTCTTTTGGATTTTTCTCTATCATAAGAGAGTACTTCAGTTCATGTGGCCCTCAAATCATCGAGCCACTCTCGAGTCTACTTCGCACCAAGGAGTTGTAAAGAGTTTTCAGTACGCGGGTATTTTCGAAAACCCCGGCAGTGCGCAGAACAAATCCTAACATCTTCAATGCATTATCACTGATTGTCTCTATGTGTTCATGAAATGTCAAGATGGCCGTTATAGTAGTTTAAACAGTTTTGGAATGATCTTTCTCATGTGGCGACGAACATTTTCGTGCATGATAAAATATAAAATTAGTGCAAATGTGATTTTTACTATCAAAAGCGGCGTAGTTTTGATTGATTCTGTAAGAACATCATGAAAAATTTGATGAATTTGAATTCCAAATGATAGTTTTCAACTTCCGATGATCCCTTATCTTCCAAAAATCCATACTAATAATGTTAAGTTTGTCTAGATTCTCCATTTTCCGCCGCAGTATCTTTCAGTTTTATAAAAATAAATAAATTAAATTAGTTGATCAGTCAATAAAATTAAGTGCTCACGGCCGATAGATAATGGCACCGCTCTCTTTTAGTTGACATTTCTGGTCACCGTTAAGACGACCATCTTGTTATGCCCACGCATCACAGCATATCATGGACGCTAGGTAACAGCACTGCTTCCTTAAGAAACCATAGCTTAAGACGATAAAAATAAACTTATCTATGTCCCTGTATATTTTTAAGTGTAATAAGATTATAATTAACAATAAGTTTTCTTTTACTTCCATCATATCTTGAATATTAAGTATGACAAATTAAATTTCATAAGATAATTTGTATGTTTTTATTTAATTTATTATTTTTTGTCTAATCTTAATGACTTGTTATTTAAAATTGTATATTAAGTAGATATATACTGTCGGGACAATACGAAAGCCGGGAATCTTAATTTTGACCAGTGCCTCAATCTGACGATGGATGCTGCAATGCATCGGCAAAGAATGCGAAAGACGCACGGAGCAATAACCCAGAAAAACATGCATTTATAATACCAGTTAAAAAACTCTAAATAAAAAATGTTTTTGCACTGGCAACAGTACGTAAATTAAAAGTAACTTGTTTTGTGATTTGTTACAAAATTCTATTTCAGTACTGTCATTTTTTCTGTTATAGGAAGATAACTATAGAAACACCAGCTCCATCAATAAGGAAGTTCAGTGGTTGTTTTATTTTTTGTTTTTGAATAAACTATCAAACTTTGCCAAACAAAAAATAATTATGCATCGTATTATCATCGCTAAGATTTTATAAATTTTATAATTGCTCCACCGGTGACATCAAAATACACTAATTGTTGAAAAGAAATGGCTGCCCGGAGACTGGAAATCTATTGACACAAAATTATTAAAAGCCATTTTAATAATATTTAAGAAAAATGTTAGCAATTGGCTGCTGCTCATCGATAGGGACACGGTTGTCAATCTTTTTAAAGTTCGAGATTAGCAAAAATTGACTTATCTGCTTTCCTTCCATACTTTTATTTGCTTATAATTTATCTTGATATTTTTATGTTACTTCATTATTTATTTTTGTATTGTTTATTTTAGTACTCACTGTTAGTTGGCACATTATTTATTACTGTAATTTCATACTATACATAGTATAGAGTGATTTTATAAAAACCATTATCTTAATTATCATTTCAATTATGTATTATTATCATTA